>NC_069502.1:212748403-212963241 GCF_027579735.1 Bombina bombina
TGCTATGTTCCATTTCCTTTATTTGTTGTGTGATTAATCAGGAGTTTGTTTTTATGCTAGCAGCCTAGCACAAGTGTTGATTGGCTCAAAACTGCTACTAGGTTTCACTTTCAGCCTCTGCAAAATTCTCTTTAAGTATTCTTTGGAACTTTTGAAAATCAATAAATGAGTCAAAACTATTATCAGTATTTGAAGTGTGTATAAAAGACAGTCCACTATTGAGTAAAGATAGTTCAGCTCAAATTAGAACCCTCTTGCTGATGTTGATAACAATATCCAAATGTATTCTCCCATGGGTAGGAATAAGGGTTTATTTTAAGTTGTCCCTCCTTGGATGCAGCCTCTGTTTCATCTTGTATATTGGGACTGTGTCACTACTCCTAAAACAAGTAGTCCCTTTTGTAGTGGCTGTTTGTTGTGTATGTTCAGTAGTTGTTTCATTCTCTGAACTGGAGCCAGATTTGTAATCAATAGTAATAAGATATCTCCAAGTGAAGCACCTGGGGTGACTGGATCTAAAATGTCTTATGTAAGTGTTGCTTTGTGTGCCATATATATGCTTTTTCCTGGGTCACTGATTGGAATGACCTATTCTTAATATTTAGCCGCTACATTTTGTATTATTGTATGTGTTTTTATTTTCTCCAGTCACTCGCCTCCTTGTTTTCTTCAAGTATTGTAAATTTAGTAGACATAAAGGTAGTTATTTATTCCTTTGTCTCTGTCAATATTGCTCTACAGTCCTATATAGCTAACATCGTGAGGTCCAGGGAGCATTTTTGTTCATCACTTGGCACCAGATGTTGCAAAACTACAGGTTTCTTTTAGCTTCTGATATAATCCCTTTATGCATATGGTGCTACATATTTAATGTAATAATCACAAAATTGTTCTATGTTTATAGAGATACTCCCTTGACACTGACATCTGCCCATCAATACATTATTGTTTAAGGATATAATCGTATTCACGCCCATAATCCATATAATCCCACCAGTATACTGTGTATATAATCTCTTTGAGTAGGATTTCATTACAATGTAATGTAAAGATACTTGACAACAATAAAAAGGTTTGGCAATAGATTTAAAACTTGTATCAAGTCATTTTGATAAACACACACAAATAGAAACACAAACACACACAAATATTCAATATATATATATATATATATATATATATATATATATATATATATATATATATATATATATTGTATATATCTTTACATGTGTCAGAATCATTTTTATACATATAATTTAATCAGCCAATCGAAATTAAGGTAGAAAAAATCCAATCAATCCAATCAGCCAATAGGATTGAGCTTGCATTCTATTGGCTGATTGGAACAGCCAATAGAATGTGAGCTCAATCCTATTGGCTGCATTGCAGTGTTAGGATTTTTTGTGGGTTTTATTTTTAGGTTAGGGTTTTGGGCAGCAATATATATATAAATGCCCTTTTAAAGGCAATGCCCATCCAAATGCCCTTTTCAGGGCAATGGGGAGCTTAGGTTTTTTAGTTAGGATTTTATTTGGGGGGTTGGTTGTGTGGGTGGTGGGTTTTACTGTTGTGGGGTTGCTTGTATTTTCTTTTACAGGTAAAAGATTTCTTTGGGGCAATGCCCTGCAAAAGGCCCTTTTTAGGGCTATTGGTAATTTAGTTTAGGCTAGGGTTTTTTGTTTTTGGGCCTTTTTTATTTTGATAGGGCTATTAGATTAGTTGGAATTAGTTTAAAGATCTTGTAATTTGTTTTTTTATTTTCTGTAATTTAGTCTTTTTTTGTGATTTAGCTAATTTAATTTAATTTATTTAATTGTTTTTAATGTAGGAAATTTATTTAATCGTAGTGTAGTGTTAGGTGTTAGTGTAACTTAGGTTAGGTTTTATTTTACAGGTACATTTATATTTATTTTAGCTAGGTAGTTATTAAATAATTAATAACTATTTAGTAACTATTCTACAAAGTTAAAATAAATACAAACTTGCCTGTAAAATAAAATAACCCCTAAGCTAGATACAATGTAACTATTAGTTATATTGTAGCTAGCTTAGGGTTTATTTTACAGGTAAGTATTTAGTTTTTAATATGAATAATTTAGTTAATGATAGGAACTTTATTTAGATTTATTTAAATTATATTTAAGTTAGGGGGTGTTAGGGTTAGGGTTAGACTTAGGTTTAGGGGTTGATAAATTTAGAATAGTGGAGGCGACGTTGGGGGCGGCAAATTAGGGGTTAATAAATGTAGGTAGGTGGCGGCGACATTGGGGAGGGAGATTAGGGGTTAATAAATATAATGTAGATGTCGGCGATGTTGGGGGCAGCAGATTAGGGGTTAATAAGTATAATGTAGGTGTCAGTGATGTTGGGGTCGGCAGATTAGGGGTTAATAAATGTAAGATTAGGGGTGTTTGGACTTGGGGTTCATGTTAGGGGGTTAGGTGTAAACATAAAATGTGTTTCCCCATGGGAATCAATGTTGCTGCGCTACTGAGTTTTACGCTGCTTTATTGCAGGTGTTAGACTTTTTCTCAGCCGGCTCTCCCCATTGATATCTATGGGGAAATCGTGCACGAGCACGTACGACCAGCTCACTGCTGACTTAAGCAGCGCTGGCATTGGAGTACGGTATGGAGCACAATTTTGCTCTACGCTCACTTTTTGCCTTTTAACGCCAGGTTTGTAAAAACTCGTTATACCAGCGCTGCAGGTAAGTGAGTGGTGAAAAAACTGCACGTTAGCACCGCACCCCTGATAACGCAAGACTCGTAATCTATCCAATAGAAAGATAAATATACATATTTAGACATATGTACTGTATATATATCACAGTTAAAGCCCTTGGCCTGCCTTTTTTTAAAACACCTGAGACCTCATAATTTTTTTGTGCAATATTTTTTTAAATAATTTTTATCATATAATGTTATTATGAGTGTAACTGTACCTTTTAACATATTTTTTAAGTGTTTTGTGACACTTTGTAGTTTTGCAAAACAGTTAACCAGAGCTCACACTATTATGATGTGCGTTAACTTAAATTGCGCTTCAGTGATCATGCTTACTTTTAACTTGTAATACGAGCAATAAATCGGATGAGCGCAAACACCATGATAAAGCCCTTTTCACTTGTGCGGAACTGTCAGTGCGCCGCTCATAATCTGGCCCATAATGGCTGCGCTCCATTTTTTCAGAATGGCTACTGGAATAATTGCTAATGAATTCTGAAATGAAGCCAAAAGATGGGGGAAAAAATGTGAAACATACAATAAAATATATGATGGATTGCACGCTTTTCATTTTACTTCATTCTAAAGAAATATTCATTTGACAATTTTGCTCTATTACCATAACCTGTTTCAACTTTTCAATCTTTTCATCTCCAGCAATAATCTTCTTTCACCAATCCAGATGGGACCTTATAATGCTTTCAATGTCTCTCTTATCTGCTCTGTAATCTCTTGCCAGGTTCAACATTTAATTAAGTTTGGGAACATCTCCATATGGCTGATTAATGTGGGTACATTAATGTGGGTACCTGCTGTTCAGGTGGCTGCTCTAGCATTAAGTGATGATGATGGCGGAACAGGACAATTAATATTACAATGTTCCTTTACACACGACTGTACCAAGTTTGGAATTATACCCCCTTGCCTGGGTCTTGAGGTGTCCCTGAAACAAAGTGTTATTTCCCTTGAAGATAGAACTATATATTTAATTATATTCTTTATGTGTGTACATATGGATGTATATTTTTTAAATGTATGTTTTTATTTACTTAAAGAGACACTGAACCCAAAATTTTTCTTTCGTGATTCAGATAGAGCATGCAATTTTTTTTTTTTTTTACTTTTATTTGTAATCCAAGAAAAGGTCAAAAAAACAAAACAAATATAAACAGCTTTGAACATATAGGATCATCCGTAAATTATACACAAGTTCATTCTTATAATACTGTATTTAGCTATGCATACAGATATATTTTAGCTAATCTACATATTGATATATCACATTCAACTTACTTATTAACATTACTTGGAGTTTTTAATTTTTCACCCCCCCCCCCCTCCTGAACCCTCCCCCAAACCCATACCCCTCCCGTGCGGAGAAGCAGCTCATCAAGGAAGAGAAAAAAAAAAAAAAAAAAAAGGGTGGGAAAAGGAAAAGAAATCAGCTTAGATGCTAGCTCTCTTTTAAATTTTTACCAGTTTCCTAATAAAACAATTTCTGTGTTTCTGAAAGGAAAGATTATATGGTTCATTTCAGATTCGGGAAGAATTCTCAAAAAAAAACGCCCATTTATCAAAAAATCTTTTAATGTCTTGCTCATTATTTATATCTGCATTTCTTTGATCTAAAATACATTGCTTTTTCATGCAGTTTTTTATCTCAGAGATACTTGGGATTGCGCAGCTTTTCCACTTTTTGCAAATTAAATATCTAGTAGCAAGGATGACAGAGATTACCACTTTCTCATCGCTCTGCCTACCAGATTCTTTAAGACAAAATATTATCTGATACAATGTGAGTGAAAGATTAGCTATTTTGAGCACATTCTTGAACCAGTATTCCACCCTGGCCCATAAGTTTTTAATCTTTGGACAGTGCCAGAACATATGGATTAGGTCAGCTGCCTGAAGTGAACATTTTGGACATTTGCAAAATCCCATGTTGGCACACTTGAGCCCTCTCTTAGGGGTAAAATATGCCCCATGTAAGAGTTTGACGTGTGCCTCTCTCCAGGTTGCAGATAGTGTTACTTGCGAAATTTTCTTAATTGATAATTGAATAGTGTTTATTTCAATATTGTTTTGTGGAATTAATTCATTCCAATAAGCGACCAAGTTTGCCCGTATCGAGACTCCTTTATTTATGCTCAAAAGATGATAACACGGTGCAATTGACATATGACCATTTCTTGTCAAAGCTAGCCAGTTCTCCAATGTGCCCAGTCCCCATTCCCAGCCCACTTTTTTAACCAAATCTTGGACAAAATGCCTTAATTGCAGATATGCAAAAAAGTCCTTATTAGACAGATCAAAGTCTATTTTTAAGTTCTGAAATGATTTAATACATTTCCTTTCTTTATCTATAATTTGAAGTACCTTTGTTAGTCCAGCTATATGCCATTTTCTAAAAACTTCTGAGTCTAAGCCTGCTTGAAAAGTAGGGTTGCCTATTATGGGTAAGATACAGGAAGCTCTATTATTAATTGATAAGGAAAACGCTATCTTATGCCAGGCTTTGAGTGGATTGAAAATAGTTTTAAGTTTTTTAATTTCTGCTGGAACTTCTTTAGGCTCTAAGTGTACTAATGCTGCTAAGGAGTATGGGTGACATACACTAGACTCAAGATCATTGTTCAGTACATAGTTATTAACCGAGATCCAATCCACTACATTTCGTGCTAAGAAGGAAAGGTTATAAAACCTTATGTCAGGTAAAGCAAGACCTCCACTTTCTCTTGGTAGCGAAAGCTTCATAAGAGAGATCTTTGACCTTTTGTTTTGCCAAAGGAACTGAGTAAGAGAGGTGTTAATCGATCGGATATCCTTTCCTAAGAGAATTATTGGTGTATTTTGAAGTATGTACAGTAATTTTGGAAGGAGAACCATTTTGAAGAGGGCTATCCTGCCAGAAAGTGATAATGGGAGTTTTTGCCAGGTCAAAAGTTTTTCCTTAATTGTTTTTACTACCGGGGGAATATTCAAAGCATATAGGTCCGATATTTTTATCGGGATGTGAATCCCTAAATATTTAAAGGAATCTGTTACTTGATGGAAAGGAGTATTCAAGATGGAGGTATTATTTTTCCTGAGCCAGTATATCTCTGACTTAGCCATGTTGACTTTATAGCCAGAGAATGAGCCAAATTGCTCCAATATCTGAAAAAGTTTTGGTAAATTCAATTTAGTGTTTGCCAAGTAAAGCAGCAGGTCGTCTGCATATAGACCGATTTTTATTTCAGTGCTACGAATTTTTATACCTTCTAAAAGATGGCGAATTTTGATTGCCAGAGGCTCTATAGAAATATTAAATAAGAGCGGGGAGAGAGGGCAGCCCTGCCTTGTTCCTCTACCCAAAGAGATAGGAGGGGAGATGGTGTTATTTACTATTAATTTTGTAGATGGCTGATTATAGAGATTTCCAATGAATTCAAAAAAGTTCCCCCTAATACCAAATTGCCTTAATGATGTTTTAATATGTTCATAATATACGGAGTCAAAGGCTTTTTCAGCATCGATGGAGATAATGGCAAGATCAGGTAGGCCCTCCCCCCCGCTGTATTGGTGAGAAGTAGCCTCGAAATATTCTATCACAAGCAATGCTTCTCTTATTTTCGCAGCTGAATTACGGTTATTTAAAAAGCCTGCTTGATCAGTGTGTATGATTTCTGAAAGGATCCCTTGGAGTCTATATGCTAGAATCGCAGTGAGAATTTTATAGTCGGAATTTAGAAGGGCAATTGGTCTATAAGATTCTTTGCAGGACGGGTCCTTTCCACTTTTTAATATCAAGGTTGTATATGAGCTAGAAAATGAAGAAGGAATCAAATTACCATTTGCAAAGAAACTGTTGAAAAGACTGCAGAGATGTGGGGTAGCTTCACTAGACAAGATCTTATAAAACTCACTAGGGAGACCATCTGGGCCTGCTGCCTTATTTAGGGAAAGCTCAGATATTGTTTTTTCTATTTCCTCTATGGAGATGGGGGCATTTAAATTATTAGACATTTCTAATGTAATTGTGGGGTGTTTAAGGTCCCTCCAGAAATCTAAAGATTTCTGTGAGTCACTTGTTTTATATGAATACAGCTCTTGATAATACTCAAAAAATGTATTTAGAATGTCATCCGAGTTTGAGATTTGTAACCCTTTTTCTTGCAAACTATCTATTACAGGTTGTTTTTTCTCATTTTTAATTAATTTGGCTAACATCTTACCCGACTTATTCCCAAATCTATATAGCTTGGCTTCCATTCTTAATTCTCTTTGCGTTTCTTGTGACAGTATAAAAGTATCCCTTTCATTTTTTGCTTTAACATATTTCGTCCAGTTTAATGGAGTTTTATCAAGAAGATATTGGTTATAAGCATTAGTCAAATATTGGCATGATTCTCTTTCTCTGCGTCTAATTTTCTTTTGTAAGGCAATACTATATGACAATATTTCCCCTCTCATTACTGCCTTCGCAGTGTCCCAAAACAATTCAGGCCGATTCAGAAATTCCTTGTTAAAATGTACATACTCCTTGTACTTATTTATGAGCCAGTTCTTAAATTTTATCTCTGCCATTAAATAATAAGGAAAGAAAAAGCGCGATAGAGCGGGACGTGGGCGTGAAAGCTGGAACTCCAAAACAATTGGTGCATGATCTGAGAGGAGAATTGACAGTATGTCTGATCTTACCCCATTCATTAACATGCGTTCATCAATTAAAAACAAATCAATTCTAGAAAGAGTCCTATGCGCCTTCGAAAGGCAAGTAAAGCTCTGGCTAGAGGGATTTTGATGTCTCCAAACATCTCGCAAAGATAAATTTTGCATAATTTTTTTAAATAGCTTAGATTCTAAATGATCCTTTTTTTGTTTCAGTTGTTTAACTTCTCGCCTTAATCTGTCAATTGGGCTTTGTGGTGCCATGTTGAAATCTCCACCCATAATCAAGCACCCTTCCGTGTAAGCTAAAAGTTTAGATTGAAGAGTGGTCCAATAATTTGGGTCGAGTATATTAGGGCCATATGTATTGCACAGTGTATACATCTTCCGAGAGATCTTTATTTTCAGCATAACATATCTCCCCCCTGGGTCAGCCTCAAAATGTATTACTTCAGAATCAATTTTTTTCCCAATTAATACTGCTACTCCCCTCTTCCTCTTAACACTAGGTGCAAAATATATTTCCTTTACCCAGGCTGACCTAAGCTTCAAAGATTCTTCCGCAGATAAGTGAGTTTCTTGAATGAAACCTATGTCAGTCCGGATTTTCCGGAGCTGAGTAAGAATTGCCTTCCTCTTAATTGGGGTAGATATACCACCCACATTCCATGACACAATTTTGCATTTATCACTGCCTATACTCATTTATATTTCAGAGAATAGGGGGCAGAGGGGAAAAAAAAAAAAAAAAAAAAAAAAGGGGGGAAGGGGGTCCTTAGTTTTAAGAGGCAAAAAGAAGAGATTCCTCTTCATTTCCTTTGATACAAAATGAATATATGCCCTCTCCGCACCGGAGGGATTTAAGGACTGCGGCTCATATCTGAGCAACCATCGCTCTCCCCTAACGTGGAAAGCAAAAAAATAGAAGAAAATCAACATATTATATTTTATCTGAGGCCTTCATGTTTTAAACCTAGTATCATCTGATCGGGGAATTCAGTGTTTTGTAGAAGCTTTCAGTTAAGTGAGCCTCCTCAAAAAAATGAAAAACTTCATTAACTTTAACCTTCAATTTATATGGAAATATTATAGTGGCCTGGAATCCTTTCTGTATAAACCTAGTGCAGATGGGAGCAAGCTCCCTTCTTTTTGCAGCGGTGTCAGCAGAAAAATCCTGAAACAAGAGGATTGTGATACCTCCGACTTTAACTGACTGTTGTTTACGGTAGTGCTGAAGTAAGGTAAGTTTGTCTTGGAAATTTAGCAATTTAGCTATAATGGGTCTAGGTTTAGTTCTGGCTTTGTTCCCTACATGGAATGAACCTAACCTGTGCGCTCTCTCCACTGGAATAGGATATGAAGTGGGTGGCAATTTTAGAATTTTAGGCAAAGTTTCTGATACAAAGTCAACAAGATTGTCATATTGCTGTTCTTCTGGGAGTCCTATGATTCTTATATTGTTTCTCCTAGAGCGATTCTCTAGATCTTCTAGCCTATTCTGTATTTTTTGTAAATTGGTATTCACAGATTCTAAATTAGAACTATGCGTTATTGTTAGGTCTTCCAGGTCCGAGACTCTTTGCTCGGCTTCCTGCAGTCTATTGGAAAATAGCGGACTTCCTGTGTTAAAGAAAGGAAGTCTTGTTTAATTTCAGCTCTTAGAGCTTCAAACTTGGGAGAGAGTGCTTCAGATATATTGACAACAAGGTTTTGCATATTAATAGGTTCTTGTGCCACTAGTGGAACTGACTGCGTGTCCATGTTTGTCTCTTGATTACCTTTCATTTTCCTATCTCTCTGCCTCGCTGCCATGGCCGGAGAAAGGGTTTTAGGTGAAACGTGAAAAAATTTATCCATGTGCCGATAAATAGGGAATTGTGAAGAAGGAAAAAAAAAAAAGGAAAAAGAAAAAAGAAGTTAAGCCAAAAATTCGTGAAATTGGTGAACAACCAGAGGTGTTTGTGAGTTTAAGTTGAGAGCGAGAAGCGCTACCAAGCTGACATGTGAGAATAGGTGTGTGAAAGTGACGACCGAGTGTGGGGAGGGAGAGAGAGAGAGAAATAATAAAAAAAAAAAAAAAAAAAAAAAAAAAAGGGGGGGGGGGTGAGAGTGAACAAACTAGTGATACTTAGTTACTTGTGCAGAGAGGTCCGGCCACAGATGCGAGTACCAGAGAAAAGATATGTAAAAGACATATCATCAGATCCACCAGATCTAATAGTAGTAGTAGGGTCACAGCAAGATATTGCCAATAGGGCCAACAAAAGTAATCTAGTTACTCTACTTTAAATAAAGCTCTAGTGCTGTCTAGAGATAGTGAGGGATATACCCTTGATCACGGGGTAATCTCTAGAAAGAAAGGCTAATGCATACATGACCCAGAAATTATTTCAGCTTTTTAAATGTTTAAGTCATAGTCTTATAAACTGTTTTTCTGCCTTTATGTGTCTTCCTCCTAAGCCCCTTTTTATCTTGTTACACCCACTATCTAAATCAAAACAATTTTGCCAAAACTTACCACAGATATTAATTCTTATAAAGCATAAACAGATAATCAGCTAATATCTTTAAATCAATCAACAGCCTAGAATATATTGGTTCAGTTCAGCATCCAGGACATATATAGAACAGCAACTTCTGCTTGAAAAATTAAATTCTGAGATGTAAATATATAGATACAGCACAAAACTTAGGATTCAATACCAGGGGAATGGATAGATTGGATAGATTGAGAAAATATCAGTAACCTTATTTATAAAACAAGCTAATAATTCATGAATTTAAATAGGTCAAATTAGTTGTTAGTTGTTAAGGATAAGAACATGCAGGAGCAGCCCACAGCATATAATTAACAGAGTAGTAAGTTTTCTTAGCCTGTCTTTCCTACACAGGCACTAATACAGAATGTCTGTTAAGGCTGTTCACCTTCATCCTGTCCTCTTTCAGGGAAAATATGGTTAACTGTTAAATTAAGTAGGACCAGGGGGGTCTAAGAAGGCCTAGAGGACAGCTATACATATAAATTCACAGTAAATTAGTTTTTTAAATACATAGCATAGCTGTAAGGGTAAGGGCCCCTTTATCCCTCTCTTTCTCCTCTCTTCCCCTCTCCTCCAAAAAAAAGGATCTCAAGCCCTATAATCAGGAACCATTTATATGTAAGTCCTAAACTCAACTGTAACAAAAGGAATGGTTATTATATTCTTTATAGAAATCTCTGCTGGGCTATGCTACCAACGTTAGCCAAAAAAACTGTTCTTACTGCTTTTATAAACTTTGAGATTTAAATAAAACTAATGCCTGCATAAAGTGTATTCATGCCTTAGTCTGAGTGTTTAGGGACAATGATATATGTTGAAAAAAAAAGGAAGAAGCAGGAAACTCAGAAAAAAAGTAGAGGAGAGAAAAAAAGAAAAAAAAAGTCTACAATCAAGAATCAATGATTAACTGCATCCATATGTTGAAATACTGCACATTTTAGCCATGTGAAAAATGTTCGCCCTTTATGACTTCGCAAAAGACAACTATTTTCTTATCCTCTCTTGAATAGTCTTAAGTCAGTACATATTTTCTTTATGGCCTTGATATCTTAGGGAAGTAAAAAGATTTATCCGTTTAACAGTCTCAGTCAGTGACCGCAATTGATCCCAGTAAACTTTTAAGGAGTTTTATTTAGCATCCTTTCCTTTCAGGACATCCCTAACTCTCTCCAGGTTACACAGCTTGTCCCCTCTGGAAGATTATATCAGATGGTCCAGCCAGCGAGTAAGTCAGGTATATATTATTGCCATAGAAAACTCACCCCCTATGTGCATGCCAGCCGTCCGCCATCTCCGTTGTTAGGCACTGTCTCCAGCAAGAGCTTGTCCCAGAGTGAGTCAGCTCCTCCGCTTCCTGTTCGTCCTTCCAGTAGGTAACCAAAGCTAACTCCCCTCACGCAGCACCGGTGGGAGGGGAGAAGCAGCACCGGACCAACACCACAGCCAGCCAGACAGGAAGCTCCTACGCCGGACCCAGCTCCCTCCCACGCAGCACCGGTGGGGGAGGGAGGAGAACCAAAAAAGGAGCCGGGGTACGACTCAGCAGCTGAGCCCACACAGGGCACCGGGTAGGCTTAGGTTGGGGTAAGAGAATTACAGATTTTGTCCGGCGGGGTCAGCTGGCACGCAGGGGGGAGAGAGATTGTTTAATCACACAGCCAAAGTACCAGCAGGGGTAGCAAAGGAGAAGCAAGGTAATGTGTTCCACTATAGAGTAAGAGAGCGTATGGTTACTGCCAAAAAAGAAAGAAAAGTTGAGGGTCCAGGTGGTTAAAAACTGACAATCATCAGTGGGATGACAGACCACTGGAGAAGGTTCCGGATCAGTTTATCCTTGACTATCCGAGACTGTTACCCCAAGGCTTGGGGTAAGGCGCGAACAAACCACCGCCACTGTGTATGGGACTGGAGCTGAGTCCTGAGCCACACCTGTGCAGCACCTGTGCAGCACACCTGCTCAGCAGCACCTGTGTAGCTCCACCTCCACCGGAACCTCCAGGGCATGTCCAGAGCATGCAATTTTAAGAAACTTTCTAATTTACTCCTATTATTATTTTTTTCATTCTCTTGCTATCTTTATTTGAAAAAGAAGGCATCTAAGCTAAGGAAACAGCCAATTTTTGGTTGAGTCCCTGGACAGCACGTGTTTATTGGTGGGTGAATTTATCCACCAATCAGCAAGAACAACCCAGGTTGTTCACCAAAATGTGCCGGCATCTAAACTTACATTCTTGTTTTTCAAATAAAGATACCAAGAGACTGAATAAAATGTGATAATAGGAGAAAATTAGAAAGTTGCTTAAAATTGCATTCACTATCTGAATCACAAAAGAAAAAAAAAAAGGGTTCAGTGTCCCTTTACCCCCTTATGACCAACTACGTACACCGTACGTCCTCAAAAAAAATACCCTTAACAACCGAGGATGTACAGCGTACGTCGTCATTCTTGAAAAGCAGTGGAAGTGATCCTGATTGCTTCTAGCAGCTTTCCGGTTATCGCAGTGATGCCTCGATATCGAGGCATCTTGCAATAACATTCTTTACCCCTCCGGTGAAGAGAGAGCCACTCTGTGGCCCTCTCTGCACCGGACATCGATGGCTGCAATCATTGGTGGGTGGGAGCCGAAGTGTGGGGTGGGTGAGCGGCCATCAATGGCTTCTGTGATTAAGAGGGGGCGGGATAGGGGGCGGGGGCGCCGGGGGATGGCGGGAGGCCGCGTGTGCAAGGGGAGGGAGCGGGTAGGAACCGCTGCACTACAGAATAAATTATAAGTGGGAGAAAGGGGGGAGGGAATGGGTAAATAAAATAACTAAGGGATCTGGGAGCGGGTGGCTGGATGACCTCTGGGGGGACGTTATACTACAGAAAAAAGAAAAAAAAAGTTAAAAAAAAATCTATTTTTCTGTAAACTGGCCCAAAAAATGGCTCCAAATAAGGTAGAGGGGGAGGGTTAGAGAGCTGTTTGGGGGGGTCAGGGAGTTTGGGGGCTAAGGGGGGCCCTACACAGCAGCATATGTAAATATGGTTAAAAAATTGATAACTTTTATTTTAGTACTGGCAGACTTTCTGCCAGTACTTAAGATAGCGGGGACAATTGTGGGGTGGGGGAGGGAAGAGGGAGGGATCAGGGGGTGTGATGTGTCAGGTGGGAGGCTTATCTCTACACTAAAGCTAAAATTAACCCTGCAAGCTCCCTACAAGCTACCTAATTAACCCCTGCACTGCTGGCCATAATACACGTGTGATGCGCAGCAGCCTTCTAATTACCAAAAAGCAACGCCAAAGTCATATATTTCTGCAATTTCTGAACAAAGGGGATCTCGGAGAAGCATTTACAACCATTTGTGCCATAATTGCACAAGCTGTTTGTAAATTATTTCAGTGAGAATCCTAAAGTTTGTGAAAAAGTGAACTTTTTTTTTTTATTTGATCGCATTTGGCGGTGAAATGGTGGCATGAAATATACCAAAATGGGCCTAGATCTACAACACTACACTAAAGCTAAAATTAACCCTACAAGCTCCCTAATTAAACCCTGCACTGCTGGGCATAATACACGTGTGCTGCGCAGTGGCATTTAGCAGCCTTCTAATTGCCAGAAAGCAATGCTAAAGCCATATATGTCTGCTATTTCTGAACAGAAGGGATCTCAGAGAAGCATTTACAACCATGTATGCCATACTTGCACAAGTTGCTTGTAAATAATTTCAGTGAGAAACCTAAAATTGTGAAAAAAATTATGTTTTTTTTAATTTGATCGCATTTGGCGGTGAAATGGTGGCATGAAATATACCAAGATGGGCCTAGATCAATATTTGGGGTTGTCTACTACACTACACTAAAGCTAAAATTAACCCTCGAAGCTCCCAACATGCTCCCTAATTAACCCCTTCACTGCTGGGCATAATACACGTGTGATGCACAGTGACATTTAGCGGCCTTCTAATTACCAAAGAGCAACGCCAAAGTCATATATGTCTGCTATTTCTGAACAAAGGGGATCCCAGAGAAGCATTTATAACCATTTATGCCATATCTGCACAAGTTGTTTGTAAATAATTTCAGTGAGAAACCTAAAATTTGTAAAAAAATTTGTGAAAAAGTGAACGATTTTTATTATTTGATTGCATTTAGCGGTGAAATGGTGGCATGAAATATACCAAAATGGGCCTTGATCAATACTTTGGGATGTCTTCTAAAAAAATATATATACATGTCAAGGGATATTCAGGGATTCCTGAAAGATATTAGTGTCCCAATGTAACTAGCGCTAATTTTGAAAAAAAGTGGTTTGGAAATAGAAAAGTGCTACTTGTATTTAGATATGTGCATGATCGAAAAATTCGGTTTGGTTCGGTTCGGATTGATTCGGAGGTTTTCGAATTCCGTTTCGGATCGATTCGAATTCGGAAAACTTTGAATGAATTTGTTTCGGATTCGTTTTGGATTCGTTTCGGATTCATTTTGGATTCGTTTCGGATTCATTCGGATTCGAAAAAATTCGGCTGGATTCGGTTCGATTCGGTTCGGAAATTCGGAATTTCGGTATGTGTGCTGTGTATTAGACTAGTATTATGTACTGTATATTAGGTGTAACCCATAGCAGAGTGATATAACCTAATATACTGTACAATACTAGTGTAATCCATGTCCATCCGAATTTACCGAATAAATCCGAACTAATTCGGATTTATTCGGTAAATTCGGCAGTATTTTAATTCGGAAATTCTGTTCGATCCGAATCTCCAAATTTTCCGAATTTTCCGTATTTCCGAATCGAACCGAACTGAATTGCACATGTCTACTTGTATTTATTGCCCTATATCTTGCAAAAAAAGCAAAGAACATGTAAACATTGGGTATTTCTAAGCGCAGGACAAAATGTAGAAACTATTTAGCATGGGTGTTTTTTGGTGTGGGTTTTTTCAATTTTTTCATCATTTTTTTTTTTTTTATAGTAAATTATAAGATATGATGAAAATAATGGTATCTTTAGAAAGTCCATTTAATGGCGAGAAAAACGGTATATAAATATGTGTGGGTACAGTAAATGAGTAAGAGGAAAATTACATCTAAACACAAAACACAGCAGAAAATGGAAAAGTGCTGTGGTCATTAAGGGGTTAAAGAAAGATTTGAAACTTCCAAATAATGATTAATGTGCAATTAAACTGATCTCACTCCTCGTGAGATTAGTTTAATTGCACACTAATCATTATTTGGAAGTGTAAAGAACATATTTTGTTTTTGAATATGCATTTAATTGGAGATGAGTAATCCTCACTTCTAAAGGGATTTCTGTTTAAAGTATGGGTGTTGATTTAAGTTTGCATTCACTTGCTTCAGGCAAATCCTTAATTCTAAAGTAATTGTAATGTGAACAATGGGTATTTGTTTCAATATGCGGAAATATTGTACTGAAAATGTAATAGAAATACATTTACATATGACAAATAAGCACCTAGATTACGAGTTGTGCGGTAACAGGGGTGCGGTGCTAACTTGCAGTTTATTCTCACCGCTCACTTACCTGCAGAGCTGGTATTACGGGTTTTTATCAACCCAGCGTTAACAGGCAAGAAGTGAGCATAGAGCAAAATTGCACTCCACACTGCACTCCAATACCAGCGCTGCTTAAGTGAGTGTTGAACTGGTTATACGTGCCCGTGCACGATTTCCCCATAGACATCAATGGGGAGAGCCGGCTGAAAAAAAGTCTAACACCTGCAAAAAAGCAGCGTAAAGCTCAGTAACGCAGCCCCATTGATTCCTATGGGGAAACACATTTTATGTTTACACCTAACACCCTAACATGAACCCCAAGTCTAAAACCCCATAATCTTACATTTATTAACCCCTAATCTGCCGCCCCCGACATCGCCGACACCTGCATTATATTTATTAACCCCTAATCTGCCGCTCCGGACATCGCCGCCACCTACATTATATTTATTAATCCCTAATCTGCCCCCCCCGACATCGTCGACACCTACATTGTATTTATTAACCCCTAATCTCCCTCCCCCAATGTCACCGCAACCTACCTACATTTATTAACCCCTAATCTGCTGCCCCCAACGTCGCCGCCACTATACTATATTTATTAACCCCTAAACCTAAATCTAACCCTAACACCCCCTAACTTAAATATAATTTAAATAAATCTAAACAAAATTACTATCATTAACTAAATAATTCCTATTTAAAACTAAACACTTACCTATAAAATAAACCCTAAGCTAGCTACAATATAACTAATAGTTGCATTGTATCTATCTTAGGGTTTATTTTTATTTTACAGGCAAGTTTGTATTTATTTTAACTACGTAGAATAGTTATTAAATAGTTATTAACTATTATTAATTTAAAAGGGCATTTAACTCTATTGCGGCCCAAAGTCCTAACCTAAAAATAAAACCCACCGAATACACCCTTAAAAAATCCTAGATTACGCAAAACTCATAATCTAGCCGAAGGTATGGAAAACACAAAATATTAATATGCACTTTATTAGACAAATAATAATTTCAAAGACAATGTCAATGGCAAAATGGGTGATGTCTCCGGTCTCTGATGAAGTATGGGGTTTTCTTTACAAAACAAGTAAGAAAATTATTTTGAAAAAGTTGGGCATGTTTTATGTGGATATTGCTTACATGCCCCAATTAACTTACACCTAGATTACATGTTTTGCATTCCTTTTTTAACGCTGAAAAAATGGTCATTTCTGTGTTAAAACAGCACCACAGCCATTACAAGTCTTGTCGGTATAGCTGTACAGCAAGTCATTTAGCCTGTAACGCAACGTCAGTCCCGCACACACAAAAATTACGTTTTTTTATGGGACTTCCATAGCTCAGCCATTACAAGTTTTGCGTTCTGGCTAATTAGCTTGCGTTACACCCTATAACGACAAGTTCCACACCGCCATCTGAGAGCAGTAGTTATGAGTTTTACGCAACAAAACTGTTACATAAAACTCATAACTTAAGTGTTAAAAAGTACACTAACACCCATAAACTACCTATTAACCCCTAAACCGAGGCCCTCCCGCATCGCAAACACTATATTACATTTATTAACCCCTAATCTGCTGCTCCCGACATCGCCGCCACTAATAAAATGTATTAACCCCTTTTCCTCCGCTCCCCGACATTGTCACTACTATAATAAAGTTATTAACCCCTAGACCACCGCCCTCCCACATCGCAAACACTATTTAAATATTATTAACCCCTTTTCTGCTGTCCACCCACATCGCCCCCACTATACTAAAGTCATGAAGCCCTACACTGCCGCCTCTATAATAAACCTATTAACCCCTAAACCACAAGCCCCCCCAGCCCCCCCACAATGAAATATACTAAATTAAACTAATAACCCCTAAACCGCAAGCCCCCCACATCGCAATAAACTAATATAAACTAGTAACTCCTAAACCTAACGCCCCCCTAACGTTATATTAAAATTACAATTTCCCTATCTTAAATTAAAACTTACCTGTAAAGTTAAATAAACTAAGTTTAAACTAACAATTAAACTAATATAACTATCTAACTAATATTAAACTAACTACCAATTAAATAAAACTAAAATACACATTAAACAATTCCTTACACTACTATAAAAATTACAAACTAACTAATTACAAAAAATAAAAAATACTAAATTACAAAAAATAACAAACACTAAATTACGGAAAATAACAAACAAAAGTATCAAAAATAAAAAAGAATTGCACCTAATCTCATAGCCCTATCAAAATAAAAAAGCCTGCCCAAAATAAAAAAAAACTTAAAAGGGCCTTTTTGTAGGGCATTGCCCTAAGTTAAACAGCTCTTTTACCTGTAAAAAGATACAAAGACCCCCTAACAGTAAAACCCACCACCCAACCAACCCCCCAAAATAAAAAAACCTAAGCTACCCATTGCCCTGAAAAGTGCATATGTATGGGCATTGCCCTTAAAAGGGCATTTTATCTCTTTTGCATTGCACTGAAAAGGACATTTAGCTCTTTTACGAATAGTCCAAACCCAAAACATAAAAAAGCCACCCAAAAAAACTTAAAAAATCCTAACACTAGCCCCCGAAGATCCACTTACAGTTTTCGAAGTCCCGCTTGAAGGATCTTCATCCCAGGGGCGCCATCTTCATCCAGGCGGCTCCATCTTCATCCAGGCGGCAGGTGGCTCTATCTTCATCCAGGTAGAATCTTCTATCTTCATCCCGGTGGCGTCTTCTATCTTCATCCCGGCGGCGTGGAGTGGGTCCATCCTGAAGAAATCCGGCACGGAGCAACCTCTTCATACTGTCGCTGCCGTACACTGAATCTTCAGTGCAAGGTACGTGATTCAAAATGGCGTTCCTTGCATTCCTATTGGCTGATTTGATTTTAGAAATTCAAATGAGCCAATAGGATGAGAGCTACTGAAATCCTATTGACTGTAAAAATCAGCCAATAGAATGAGAGATACTGAAATTCTATTGGCTGGTTTGAATAGCCAATAGAATTTCAGCAGCTCTCATCCTATTGGCTGATTTGAACAGCCAATAGGATTTCAGTAGGTGTAGGTGTAGGGAATATAATAACATATAGTATAGTGGCAGCAATATCGGGAGCAGCAGATTAGGGGTTAATAGATTTATTTAGGTGGCGGCGATATCGGGAGCAGCAGATTAGGGGTTAATAACATTATGTAAGTGGCGGCGATGTCTGGGGCAGCAGATTAGGGGTGTTTTTTCCCCTATAGACATCAATGGGGCTGTGTTACAGAGCTTTTCATTCCACGATCGCAGGTGTTAGGTCTTTTTCTAACCCTCACAGCGCTTGTATTTTGTGCAGTATGGAGCTTAAAACCCCTGTATCGCACGCACAAGGCGGCTGTTTCAAAACTTGTAATGGCAGTGCTATAGATGGTTAAATAACACAACTTTTGTTGCATTCGTTAAATTCCCTATAGCGCACATAACTTGTAATTTACCTGTTAGTATTCTACTGACATTAGAACCTATCTGCTGAATTTATGTTTTTGTTGTTTCAATGAGCAAAATTACCAACTTTACATACAGCAACGGAACTTAAGGTAAACAAAAACAAAACATGACGTACAACACTGCGCACTATAATATAACATATTGTGAGTAAGGATAGGTGCTCTGACAAAATGCAGACAGACAGAATGCCAAAGCATGTTCCGAGTTCGGCCAAGGGCAGATACGCTCCAAAGTATTGATCTAGGCCCATTTTGGTATATTTCATGCCACCATTTCAACACAATTTTTTTTTTCTGTATTGTAGCTTCCCAACTTCCTCCACCCTCCCTCATTTACCCCCCTCCAAGAACCTTTCCCTACCCTCTAAACCCCCTCCACTCTAGGATCCCCCTCTCCCTCCTTCCCACCCTGCCACTCTCAGCATTTGTTTTTCTGAAGTGTAGCGGTCCCACCAATTTCTCCCGCTTCCCTCCAGAGATGTGCCGCCCACCGCCCCCCTCCTAACCCTCCCACACCACCAACAATCAGCACCACCACTGCCCGATGCAGAGAGGGACACAAAATGTCTTTCTCTTCATCAGTACCTATGCAAGTCTATTTTACACTGCCAGACTTGTGTAGCATGCAGATATAGCACAATCTCACTACTTTTAGCGAGATCACGGCAGAGAGAGGCACAGGGTGTAAGGACCAGCTGGTCATTAGGGGTTTAAACACTGCACCACTTGTAATGTCGATTAGAGAGCAAAAGAAAAAATGAAAACTCACAATCACGTGTACGTGCCTCTAGCTAATGATAGCTTGCCCCTAAGATAGGTTAGCAGTGGTGCAGATGAAAACAAATTGTAATAAATAACTACAAAACTTGCCACTAAGCGATCACCTTTAAAAACACAATTTAACAGTGGAAGTCTGATTTGCAATTAAATATTAAGTAAAATATAAAAACATGCTATTTGCAGATGTCGGGGTCCTGCAGTGGATTTCCTTAGTTGTACAAGATATTGCGTAGTGAAATATTGTTAAAGATGTCCAAAAAGCTCTTTTGAGGAGTGAAATGCCTAGATGTGTTGAATTTGATAAGCTAAAAATGGTCCTAAAAAGCTGTTGAAAATTTACATGAAAACATATTGTAATTGCCAAAATCTTTTCGGCTCCATAGGAAATATAGCACTTTAATTTAAGATCTTAAAAGCCATTTGCAAGTTAGAGAGTCAAGTAAAATTGTACTATTGTGATTATACCAAAATATAAATAAAGAGCCGAAAAGGCTGATCTCGATAATAGACTTGATTCTGAGGGGTGCGCTAACTGTAGCACACGAACTATATGGGTTTTATGTATTAACAGACAAATATAGTGAGAGCTCAAAATAGTGGGAGCGCAAAATAGTGCTCCACTTGTAATCTAGCTCAAATGGCACTGAAAAAAACAAGTTTTATTTTTCATTTTTTAAAATACAAAAATACTCTCTCATATTTGTGAAATGAAGTGTTAAATAGTATGATTGTAGCTGTAAAAAAAAGAAGACCAACGCCATTTTGCCGAACGGCATTTTTAGGGCACACAGCGTGTCTCACCACACCACAGCTGAACTGCAGAGCTGACACCTCAGAGCCATCCGGAATCCTCAGGGTGAGAGGGAAGAGCCACACAGCCGTAATAGCAGAGACCATAGAGTCGCATCATAATTAGCTAACAGGCTATATGAAAAAGAAGGGCCGTATATGCATAACAGACAAAGAATGTCCCTTTTCTTAACCCAACACAATAGACTCACCGATAAGTGTAAGCCCTAAGTGTCATAAAATGTACACGCTCATACCTGAGTGAGAGCGGTGCAGTTTTAGGAACCAGTTGAATGGTAATTAATTGCAGAAATACATTAGCTCCGCCACACCTGACTTCCAGTCTAAAACTGACTTTTTGTGAGAACACACTGCAGGGACTCTGAATCAGTTTGTACCCTGAACTGGCCACTATAGTAGGACATTGTTAAAGGCTGGTAGATATCTAGTCCATCCACCATTATATTTGACCCTGTATCCACATTGTAGCTCTAAGTTAGAGCAACTTAAGGGGAATCTATCCTGTCTATATCCAACCTGCATGACAAGTTCCCTATCTTATTTAAGATACACAGAGGAATCAATATCTTCTGCAGTGGTGACCTCAGAAATTATCCTTTGTACACTGTAATTCAACTTGAATTGGAAACAGTAATCCCCCTACAACCTGCACCAGTGTCCTGACTTAGTAGTAATATATTATAACTTATCTCTATTGGCCCACAACCAGGAGACCAGCAAAGTCAGAAAGAATACCAAAACCAACAGTCACCAAGACTCACACCCTGCCTTCGTAATTTGCAGCTGAGCAACCATCCTTTCCTGTTAGCTCTAGTAATAAGACCAGAGCCTCTCTTAAGCCTTAGGCTCCAACACCAGTATCTATGCTACCTTCTGATGAAAACACTCAAATTCCTGCCTCTATGTTATCACACTTTGCATCAAAGCAGGAGATTTCTGACATCAATGGGACATGCCTAAGAGAAGAACTGTCGGATCTAAAACAAGATTTACAAACCTTAGGCTCTCGAGTAGACATGTTGGAAGCAGAAACTGAAGAAATAAGAGAAGATATTCAATGTATAGATGACAAAACCTCAACACATCAAGAAACAGTTGAAACCCTCATGGACAAGATAGATGACCTCGAAAATAGAAGCAGGAGGAAAAACCTAAGACTGAGGGGAATACCTGAATCTATATTGCCAAGAGACTTTCCTGAATATCTGCAAACACTATTTACTACTATAAAAGAATCCTCCTATACAGACAACATCCTTTAAAACAAGACTTTTATCTTGATATCCCCCCAAAAGACTTTTTCTCTATTTTATGTTTAATTTTAGACTTAGAGATATGTTTGTTAGTTTGTTTGAAGTTAATGGGGTCTATTTAAGAAGCAGCAGATGCTGCCTCCCACCCACTCCGCTTCAGTTCCAGCTGAAGCGGAAGTTAAGAAGCAGTGGTCCTAAGACCACTGCTGCTTAACTCGTCCCCCACCTCTGAGGTAGAGGACAGCAATCCGCCTAATCGAATAAGATCGGGCTGATTGACACCCCCTGCTAGTGGCCAATTGGCCACGAATCTGCAGGGGGTGGTATTGCACCAGCAGTTCACAAGAACTGCTGGTGCAATAATAAATGCAGATGGCATATGCTGTCAACATTTATCGATGTGCAGCAGACATGATCCGCTATATCGGATCATGTCCTTCTGCACATTAATAAATGGACCCCAATGTTTTCAAAGTTTTGTTACTAATTTGTACTAAATGTACTTGCATATTGTATACCAACAATATTACTTTTTCTTTGCATAGTGTAAAAGAGGCCTTCCCAAACTCATACCACCCTGATAGATATAGGTTTAGATTAGACTTCTTAACTCAAACTTCCAACACTACCACAATCTATGCTACCTCGAAATTCTAATACAACCTGTTCATTAATCTTACTAATTTAGAATGCCAAGGGATTAAACTCGCCTTGTAAATGGTCTAAAGCATTCTCTGATATAGCAAAGCATCAAGCTGACATTACAAGAAACCCACTTCAAAAGAAACTACCACCCAAAATATCTGGGACAAAGATATACTCAACATTATCACAGCTCTGGCCCTACTAAAAAATGCGGAGTTAGTATATTACTTAAGAGAACATTACCCTTTACACTTATACAAAAAATAACCAACACTGAGGGCAGATTCTTATTGGTAGGTCTGTTATATGGGAAAACTATAACACTTAAATATTTACGCTCCCAATGCAGAACAAAAATCATTCTACAGTAGAATGTTCAACCACATTTTAGACATTTTCAAAGGACCAATTTATGTAAAGGGGACTTTAATTTTCCTCTCCAACCACAATTAGACAGCACCAAGCCACTCATAAAGCCAAATACAAAATTTCTTACCTATTTATGGAAAAATCTTAAACTATATAAACTTTACAATACCTGGCACTTCTTGCATCCTTCTACAATGGATTTTACATTTTATTCCCATCCCAACAAATCCTATAGTCGCATAGATTACATATTCAATAATCAAATAGGCCTTCCTCAAATATGTTTGTGTGAAATATCACCTACCCCATGGTCAGATCACTCAACAGTAATGCTTCATATCTAATGCCTGGAACACTCATCTAGCCCCTTTCTCTGGACACTCGATGATGCATTGCTAAACAATGTAGAATCAATCACCAAACTGAATAACATTCTAATAGAATATTTTCAAATCAACACCCCTTCAACTCCTAATCAATTTGCTGTCTGGGAAGCACATACATGCTTTCTTAGTGGGGAATTCATTAAAAATGAAATCCCAAATTAAACAAGCCCAAAGAAATCTGTATTATGAACTGACTAACAAACTTTCTAGTCTAGATTTCCAGCATAAACAATCCCCATCAGACCCTACACTCCTATCTGAACTAACAAATACCAGGAAAGCTCTAGACGACTTTTTACAAATAGAATACCATATTCTCAGACATAAAACTAACAGCTTATTTAACTATGAAAGCAATAGAGCTGGAAAATACTTGGCAAGAACCTTTAAAAAAAAAAGAAACTTAAATCACATATATATGAAATTCGGCCCCCTAACAAGCCCCCACAAAAAAACACACTTGACATTCTTCACGCATTACATACTTATTAATCTATTCTGTACAACATTAATAACAGATGTCTCATCTTCTCAAACTCCTCATAAAATTAAACAATTTCTTCAGAATTGCTCCCTCCCTACTCTTACAGATGTGCAATTAAAAGTTCTTAATGCCCCTATCACCACTCAGGAAATATTATTGGCCATGCAGACACTTAAACAAAGTAAAAGTCAAGGCCCAGATGGCTTTTCTACTAAATACTACGAAACACTCAAATAAGCCCTTATCCCACATCTAAATGTAGTCTTTAACAAAATTGCTAATGGAGCTGCATTCCCTCCTTCCATGCTGGAGGCACATGTGGTAGTATTAAACCAGCCACGAAACCCTTAAACTTCGGCCCCATATCACTACTAACTGTAGATATTAAGCTATATGCCAAAATTATTACAACTCATTTAAATATGGTCAGCCCGAATCTAATCCAGGCTAACCAGGTGGAATTTACCCCTCACCGAGAAGCCAGAGACAATACTACTAAAATCTTGAATATTATAGAATTTGCGAAAAAACACCACATTCCCTTGCCTAAGCTGGTCATTCCTTTCACACACTTTAACAAGATCTGGCTTTAACGCTCAATTTATTCATAAATTCTTTGCTCTTTACAATAATCCCACAGCTAAAATCAAATTAAACAATTCCCTATCATGCCCATACCAAATAAGTAATGGAACAAGACAAGGATGCCCATTGTCCCCAACTCGGTTTATACTAGCAATGGAAGTCCTGGCATCATACATCAGATCCTCCACCAC
The DNA here is from genome assembly GCF_027579735.1 of Bombina bombina. Taxonomy (NCBI): domain Eukaryota; kingdom Metazoa; phylum Chordata; class Amphibia; order Anura; family Bombinatoridae; genus Bombina; species Bombina bombina. The sequence goes on from NC_069502.1 coordinate 212,772,820, forward strand.
CATCAGTGGAATCACTATAGGACAACAAGAATATAAAACTTTCCTCTATGCAGATGATATTATCCTCACACTCACAAATCTTAAAACGTCCATCCCATCTCTAATTCACATTTTTAAGGTGTATGGAGACTTTTGTAATTTCCGTATCAATAACACCAAATGAAAATTCAATAGTCTAGGAGCAACGCATGATGATTTATTAATACTCTAATCACACCAATTACTGCACCAACTCGTAGTACTCAAATATTAAGGAATACAAATTTCCCCACACCTTAATAAGCTAGCTGCCTTGAACTATAACCCTCTAAAAGCCCACATCATCACCACATTACACTCCTGGACCTACAAACCTATCTCATGACTAAGGAGAATAAACGCAGTTAAAATGGTAATACTACCCAAAATTCTTTACATTTTTCAAACACTTCCTATACCAATACCTGATGCCACAATATAACAGCTGCAAAAACTCATAAACTCTTTTATTTGGAACCACAGGCACCCAAGAGTCGCCACAAACACTCTATACCGAGCTAAACTTAATGGGGGCCTAGGAGCCCTGAACCTAATGTTATATTGCTTTGCAACTTTTATGACCAGAGATGTGGACTGGTGCAAACATGGTAGCCATAAAAAATGGGTACCTCTTGAGCATGCACTTTCCAACAGTGCACAACTAGGAGGCCAATGCTGGCTTACAACTAAACAAGAACAGCACCACCCTAACCCCCCCTTTCAAAATATGGGACAAAATCTCAAAAGATTACAAGACAATTTCAACACCACACTTTCCTCTGATGCCTCTGCTAAATAACCCCAATGTCCCTCTACAATTGAAATCAACTTATTTACTTAGTTGATCACTACATCAGGCAATGCCCCATTATTCACTTTTACAAAATGGCAAACTTAAAACAAGGGAGGACCTAGCAGAAATTGTAGGCCCTACAAATGGTATATTTACCTCCAATTATCACATTATCTTTTGATGGATGTATATAAACACAATTTAACCCGATCCCTGACACCTTTTGAATCGATATGCTACATGCAATTCCCATGTCCAGATATCCTTTCTATATCATACAAATTACTTCTCTCACATCACCCTGAGCATTCCCCATCATATATCACAAGTTGGAAACATGAATTCAATGACCATCAACCACTTAAAACAAGGAAAATAATATATAAACAAATGAGTTCCTGAGCCTTGTCTATAGCTATTGCAGAAATGAACATGAAGCTCCTTTGTAGATGGCACTATACACCAGATAAACTATGGAAGATATTCCCAGGCTCTTACACTGACTGCTGGAGAGGTTGCACACACAGAGGCACCATTACGCACATATGGTGGACCTGTCCTACTGCACAGCTATATTGGACGAACATTAGAAAATAAATAGAATTAATCCTAGATATCTCTATTCCTCACAAACCATGGACATTCTTATTTAACTACTTCCCTCTTTTAAAGTGTGCACTTAGATTTAAACTACTAACTGTCATGATAAATAAGGCCAAAAGATATATTCCATATTACTGGAAAAAAAACACCTTACCCATAACACAATTCTGGAGAGATAAAGTAACCACTGCCTTAGAACTTAAACAATATAATGATTAAAGAAAGTTGATTATTATCTATCCATTCGTCTCATATGGGATGAATACATCCACTCCCATAGACCTCCGGATAACCACGCTTAACCAATCCAGAGGGATCTCTTAATTTCTCATCCCTTTTCCTTCTTCTGGAGGGCCTCCTCACTACTAAACGATTACTTACACTACCCCATACATCATCCCCAAATTTTCACATTGTTTTACAATTGACTACTTAGTAACATTTTGTTTTGAACTGTTGAACAATTTTTGCTGTTTTTATTTATTTGGTTTAAATGTTTGATTGTTTCTAACAATTGTATACAAATATAATGTATTCTCTAATTTAATGGAATACTAAACATCATCGGATGAACATTAACACAATGCCTCGGTTCCTGAGGTCGGCTTTTACCTGACCCGGACTTTTACCTTCTCCACTTGGACATTAATGGATGACTTTATCCTTATTAAAATGTATCCAACGCTTAATTTATCCACTGTGTCATGTATATTGATTTGATGCAAATAAAGCTTTTTGAAACCAGAAAAAAAGTAACATCTAACAATTAAATAGTTAGGGCTAGATAATTACTGGAGCGCTATTTATCACTCCTGCTCACACGCTAACTCATTCATATTACAAGTTGAAAGTAAAATGTTTTCACTCTGGCCCTAACTCGACGTGCTCAAAAAGCCAAACTTCAAATATTGTAACGGTGTGAACATATTCCCCCATACAAGTCAATTGAGCAAGAAAAATAGAAAATAAGCCTAAAACCTTACTTGCTCGCAAACCCGATTGCATTTTCTCAAGTGTGTTAACCTGACATATAAATATTAATATTTCACATCCCAAAGTTATATATATTGATCAAAGAGAGCACTAACAGTAAACCTAAATTAAATTAATATTTATTAGGGCAATAAAAAACAAACAAAATCAACTAAGCCTATATCAGGGATCCCTGAATAAATGTTGCCGGTATAAATGTAATGTGGCAAAACAATCTGTTAAAGTTCCACCTGGATTAGTGAACAATGTATCCACAACACGGAGATGGATACTATAAAATATCAAAGGCTTTATCAAGGCCTAGAAGCACAGAGAAGTCTATTATTAAAAAGTGGAAGGTATTTGGTACAACACAGACCCTCTCTGGATAAGGACACCACTCTAAACTGGATGAAAGAGCCAGGAGGAAACTGGTCAGAGAGTGGTCATTGTGTGCATGTGACAACAATGTCACAAATTCTCCACAAATGTGTCTTGTATGGGAAGGTTGCAAGAAAAAAGCCACTTCGTAAGAAAGGCCACATGCAGTCGTGACTGAGCTTTGCCATAACATACCTAGGAGATTCTGAGGCCACGTGAAAAAAAGGTGTTTTGGTCAGATGAGACTAAAATTTAATTATTTGCCCTCAACACCATACAATACATCTGAAGGAAATCCAATACAACTCCCCATCCAAATAACATCATACCTACGTTAAAGCATTTAGGGGGTAATATCCTTTTATGGGGGGGTTTCTCTACAGCAGGCACTGGAGCACTTGTCAGGATAGAAGGAATAATGGATGGGGCAAAATACCGTCAGATTCTTGAGTAAAATCTGCTGCCCTCTGCCAGGAAGTTGTCAATGGGAAGAAGGTTTACCTTCCAACATGATAAAGACCAAAAGCACACAGCAAAAATGACCACACAGTGGTTGAAGGAGAAAAAAGTGAATATCATTGCATGGCCTAGTCAGAGCCAGACTTAAACCCCATTGAATATCTGTGGCATGACTTGAAGACTGCAGTCCACAAATGGTCGCCATCAAATGTAATGGAACTGGAGCAGTTCTGCAAAGAAGAATGGGCAAATATTGCACAGTCTAGATGTTTAAAGTTAATAGAGACATATCCCAACAGACTAAAGGCTGTAATTAAAGCAAAAGGTGGTTCAACAAAATACTGACACACTGTTTTGGAATTGTCTTTTTGCCTGACATTTTGGTGTTATATCTTAGATGTTGCACTGAGTAATTACAACTGAATAAACAAAAATTGTGTCTGTCTTTATTTCAGGCTGCAAAGCAACAAAATTTGATTATTTCAAAGGGGGGTGGTTCTTTTAAATACCGACTATATATATATATATATATATATATATATATATATATATATATATATATATATATAAAAATAGAACATATTGAGCTATGTGAACAGCATTGGAAGGTTAAATATTTATATTTTCGTGTCGGGTTTGCTCTCATGTAGAGTGCTATTTAATGTTCCCACTCGAGCGTTAACTGTGCTAGAAGTAAGCTTTTTGTGCACATAGGTTGCACTCGTATTATGGCCCCCATGTATTAAAAGACGAGCAGACAGCTTCTCAACTTGTGAAGCTGTCCTTCTTCACTGCATACGGCAGGGAATCTATGACCTAGATTTGGAGTTTGGCGTTAGCCGTGAAAACCAGCGTTAGAGGCTCCTAACGCTGGTTTTAGGCTACCGCCGGTATTTGGAGTCACTCAAAATAGGGTCTAACGCTCACTTTTCATCCGTGACTTTTCCATACCACAGATCCCCTTACGTAAATTGCGTATCCTATCTTTTCAATGGGATCTTTCTAACTCCGGTATTTAGAGTCGTTTCTGAAGTGAGCGTTAGACATCTAACGACAAAACTCCAGCCGCAGGAAAAAAGTCAGTAGTTAAGAGCTTTCTGGGCTAACGCCAGTTTATAAAGCTCTTAACTACTGTGCTCTAAAGTACACTAACACCCATAAACTACCTATGCACCCCTAAACCGAGGTCCCCCCACATCGCCGACACTCAAATAATTTTTTTTTAACCCCTAATCTGCCGGCCGCCACCTACGTTATCCTTATGTACCCCTAATCTGCTGCCCCTAACACCGCCAACCCCTGTATTATATTTATTAACCCTAACCTGCCCCACACAACGTCGCCTCCACCTACCTACACTTATTAACCCCTAATCTGCCGACCGCAAAGCGCCGCCACCTACGTTATCCTTATGTACCCCTAATCTGCTGCCCCTAACACCGCCGACCCTTATATTATATTTATTAACCCCTAATCTGCCCCCTCAACGTCGCCTCCACCTGCCTACACTTATTAACCCCTAATCTGCCGACCGGACCTGAGCGCTACTATAATAAAGTTATTAACCCCTAATCCGCCTCACTAACCCTATAATAAATAGTATTAACCCCTAATCTGCCCTCCCTAACATCGCCGACACCTAACTTCAATTATTAACCCCTAATCTGCCGACCGGAGCTCACCGCTATTCTAATAAATGTATTAACCCCTAAAGCTAAGTCTAACCCTAACACTAACACCCACCTAAGTTAAATATAATTTAAATCTAACGAAATAAATTAACTCTCATTAAATAAATTATTCCTATTTAAAGCTAAATACTTACCTGTAAAATAAATCCTAATATAGCTACAATATAAATTATAATTATATTATAGCTATTTTAGGATTAATATTTATTTTACAGGTAACTTTGTATTTATTTTAACCAGGTACAATAGCTATTAAATAGTTAAGAACTATTTAATAGCTAAAATAGTTAAAATAATTACAAATTTACCTGTAAAAGAAATCCTAACCTAAGTTACAATTAAACCTAACACTATACTACTGTATCAATAAATTAATTAAATAAACTACCTACAATTACCTACAATTAACCTAACACTACACTATCAATAAATTAATTAAATACAATTCCTACAAATAAATACAATTAAATAAACTTGCTAAAGTACAAAAAATAAAAAAGAACTAAGTTACAAAAAATAAAAAAATATTTACAAACATAAGAAAAATATTACAACAATTTTAAACTAATTACACCTACTCTAAGCCCCCTAATAAAATAACAAAGCCCCCCAAAATAAAAAAATGCCCTACCCTATTCTAAATAACTAAAGTTCAAAGCTCTTTTACCTTGCCAGCCCTGAACAGGGCCCTTTGCGGGGCATGCCCCAAAAAGTTCAGCTCTTTTGCCTGTAAAAAAAAAACATACAATACCCAAGCCCCCCAACATTACAACCCACCACCCACATACCCCTAATCTAACCCAAACCCCCCTTAAATAAACCTAACACTAAGCCCCTGAAGATCTTCCTACCTTGTCTTCACCTCACCGGGTTCAAAGATCTGTCCAGAAGAGCTCCTCCGATGTCCTGATCCAAGCCCAAGCGGGGGGCTGAAGAGGTCTATGATCCGGATGAAGTCTTCTATCAATGGCATCTTCAATCTTCTTTCTTCCGGATCCATCTTGCAGACCTCCGACGCGGAACATCCTGCTGGCCCGACGGACTAACGACGAATGACGGTTTCTTTAAGGGACGTCATCCAAGATGGCGTCCCTCGAATTCCGATTGGCTGATAGGATTCTATCAGCCAATCGGAATTAAGGTAGGAAAATTCGAGGGACGCCATCTTGGAATTCGCCATCTCGGAATTCGAGGGACGCCATCTTGGATGACGTCCCTTAAAGGAACCGTCATTCGTAGTTAGTCCGTCGGGCCAGCAGGATGTTCCGCGTCGGAGGTCTGCAAGATGGATCTGGAAGAAAGAAGATTGAAGATGCCGTTGATAGAAGACTTCATCCGGATCATGGACCTCTTCAGCTCCCGCTTGGATGAAGACTTCATCCGGATCATGGACCTCTTCAGCTCCCGCTTGGATGAAGACTTCAGCCGGATCATGGACCTCTTCAGCCCCCCGCTTGGGCTTGGATCAGGACATCGGAGGAGCTCTTCTGGACAGATCGTTGAACCCGGTGAGGTGAAGACAAGGTAGGAAGATCTTCAGGGGCTTAGTGTTAGGTTTATTTAAGGGGGGTTTGGGTTAGATTAGGGGTATGTGGGTGGTGGGTTGTAATGTTGGGGGGCTTGGGTATTGTATGTTTTTTTTTACAGGCAAAAGAGTTTAACTTCTTGGGGCATGCCCCGCAAAGGGCCCTGTTCAGGGCTGGTAAGGTAAAAGAGCTTTGAACTTTAGTTATTTAGAATAGGGTAGGGCATTTTTTTATTTTGGGGGGCTTTGTTATTTTATTAGGGGGCTTAGAGTAGGTGTAATTAGTTTAAAATTGTTGTAATATTTTTCTTATGTTTGTAAATATTTTTTTATTTTTTGTAACTTAGTTCTTTTTTATTTTTTGTACTTTAGCAAGTTTATTTAATTGTATTTATTTGTAGGAATTGTATTTAATTAATTTATTTATAGTGTAGTGTTAGGTTAATTGTAGGTAATTGTAGGTAGTTTATTTAATTAATTTATTGATAGTATAGTGTTAGGTTTAATTGTAACTTAGGTTAGGATTTCTTTTACAGGTAAATTTGTAATTATTTTAACTATTTTAGCTATTAAATAGTTCTTAACTATTTAATAGCTATTGTACCTGGTTAAAATAAATACAAAGTTACCTGTAAAATAAATATTAATCCTAAAATATCTATAATATCATTATAATTTATATTGTAGCTATATTAGGATTTATTTTACAGGTAAGTATTTAGCTTTAAATAGGAATAATTTATTTAATGAGAGTTAATTAATTTCGTTAGATTAAAATTATATTTAACTTAGGGGGGTGTTAGTGTTAGGGTTAGACTTAGCTTTAGGGGTTAATACATTTATTAGAATAGCGGTGAGCTCCGGTCGGCAGATTAGGGGTTAATAATTGAAGTTAGGTGTCGGCGATGTTAGTGAGGGCAGATTAAGGGTTAATACTATTTATTATAGGGTTAGTGAGGCGGGTTAGGGGTTAATAACTTTATTATAGTAGCGCTCAGGTCCGCTCGGCAGATTAGGGGTTAATAAGTGTAGGCAGGTGGAGGCGACGTTGTGGGGGGCAGATTAGGGGTTAATAAATATAATATAGGGGTCGGCGATGTTAGGGAAGCAGATTAGGGGTACATAGGGATAATGTAAGTAGCGGCGGTTTACGGAGCGGCAGATTAGGGGTTAATAATAATATGCAGGGGTCAGCGATAGCGGGGGCGGCAGATTAGGGGTTAATAAGTGTAAGGTTAGGGGTGTTTAGACTCGGGGTACATGTTAGAGTGTTAAGTGCAGACGTAGGAAGGGTTACCGCATAGCAAACAATGGGGCTGCGTTAGGAGCTGAACGCGGCTTTTTTGCAGGTGTTTGGTTTTTTTTTCAGCTCAAACAGCTCCATTGTTTCCTATGGGGGAATCGTGCACGAGAACGTTTTTGAGGCTGGCCGCGTCCGTAAGCAACTCTGGTATCGAGAGTTGAAGCTGCGTTAAAAATGCTCTACGCTCCTTTTTTGGAGCCTAACGCAGCCATTCTGTGGACTCTCAATACCAGAGTTATTTTTATGGTGCGGCCAGAAAAAAGCCGGCGTTAGTTTTTCGGGTCGTTACCGACAAAACTCCAAATCTAGCCGTATATGTTTCATTATACACTCCAATGAGTGTGTAATGCCCGCCCTTTTATTCGCAACGACCAATCGCTCGAGTCAAGGGACTGTCAGTCAGTGAGAGCAAGCTTCTTACATTGCAGGAAGCAGGCTCGCATAGGCAAACCTGCCCCACAAGGGCTCTGGAGCAGATTTTGCTGCTTCGTACATGGAGTCCATAATACGAGGGCAACCCAATGTATGCAAAAAGCTTACTTCTAGCACAGTTAATGCTCGAGTGGAAACATTAAATAGCACTCCACTTGTAATCTAGCCTACAATAATCAAAATGGATTATGTTTCCTTCTTTTTTATGACAATGGCATTTATGTCATTCGAAGAAGAAAAATTGCTATTAAATGTTCTTTGAATTCTTCCTTGTGCTTAAAGACACTTCTTTCAAACAAAGGTTGTCTTGTTCTGCTTATGTTAAGGTTTTTTTATGTTTCTGGTACACTCCCTTTATTCATATGGTACTAAATATGTAATTTAATAAACACAATATTGTTCTATGTTTATAGAGATACTCCCTTGACACTGGTGTCAGCCCATGAATACTATTTATTGTTTAAAAAACAAAAACATATCCACACCCATAATGCATGTAATCCCACCAGTATATGTTTCACCGTATATAGAATCTCTTTGAAGTTGGATTTCATTAGATTGTATTGCAAAGTTACTTATCAAAATAAAAAGAAGTTTGGCAATATCTTGTATCTTAAGACATTTTGATCAATAAACACAAATAGACACACACGCATATATATAATTTGTAAACATCTTTAATTGTATCAGAATATTTTATATACATATATTTTACTTTTTACTGTAGCAATGAACAATAATGATATCCTTAAATCCTCACAAACCACAAAAAACAGGTTAACTATAATTTTACCTTAAATCTCTTTCTCTGTCTTAAACTTAAACCTCAAATCAAACATTGTTAACAGAACAATGGCACTACTGTAATTTCAGTGGGAATGCCCTAAAAAAATTATTCAGGCATACTGCATATTGTGGGTTCGGTACTAGACCACCGCAATAAAGTGAATATAGCAATAAAGTTAGTCACACTATTTTTTTTGTTTCCCAGTGCATGTAAAAGTTGTATTTATACTATACTGTTGTCTACTAAGCATGCAATAGCATTATGTCTAAAAAAACAATGTACATACCTTAATTAAAAAATATTTATTGCTAAAATATGCAATATCATCTGAGACTTCAGGGTGCCATAATATTTTTGCTGGTGGTGTGTATTATGTGTTAATATGCGTATATATGTCTATACATGTGTAGTTATATGTTTATACATGTATATATGTTTGAAAAATGGCACCAATATACTTGCTCAACACAGAGTTACCAAAAAACTTCAATTAGAGCAATATCTGTGAAACACTATAAAGCGAAGCGTAATAAAATGAGTTATGCCTGTATTAGTTATTGGGCTAGAGTGCTGGAAGACATTTTCAAAAAAGGTCAGAAGATTCTGGCAAAAAAAATGCACTTAATATCACATCTGTTTCCCTGTTATATAACATTTGACCTTGTTGTGAAGATAGGCCACAATAAAATATAACATTTAGTGAGATTAATTAAAAGCTAAAAACACAAGAAAACCTCTGTAACCATATTCGTGGGTCAGTTTGTAGTTCTTTTAAATAGTTAGGATATGACGGAGTCTGATATATATATTCTAATATTGTAATCTAGCCTACAATAATCAAAATGGATTATGTTTCCTACTTTTTATGACAATGACATTGATGTCACTTGAATAAAAATAAAAATGTTATTAGATGTTAAATAGCGCTCCACTTGTAATATAGCCTACAATAATCAAAATGGATTGTTTCCTACTTTTTATGACAATGACATTTATGTCACTTGAAGAAAAAAAATGCTATTAAATGTTTTTTGAATCCTTCATTGTGTTTAAATACACTTCTTTCAAACTAATGTCATTTTATTCTGCTTATGTTAAGGTTTATTTTGTTTCTGGTACACTACCTTTATTCATATGGTACTAAATATATAATTTAGTAAACACAATATTGTTCTATGCTTATAGAGATACTCCTTTGACACTGGTGTCAGCCCATGAATACTATTACAGGTAGCCCTGTTAGATTCAGTTTTAGGTTCCAGAAGGAATGGTTGTAAATTGAAACCGTTGTAAATTGAAACCCAGTTTAAAATGTAAGTCAATGGGAAGTGAGGGAGATAGGTTCCAGGCCCCTCTCAAAATTGTCATAAGTAACACCTAATACATTATTTTTAAAGATTTGAAATGAAGACTTTAAATGCTAAACAACATTATAAACCTAATAAAGTAATCACACAACACAGAATATATAATTAAACTAAGTAAAATGAACAAAAACATTTGCTAAACAGCATTATAAACATAATAAAATAATCACACAACACAGACTTGCATTTTTCTGCAAACAGTTATTTCTATGCATTCCAATCTGGACTTATTTATAGACAGGAAGGTCTTGTTCATTTGAAATTTGCTCGATAGCTCAGGTCTGGTTAAACTAATTACTTTCAGCTTGCTTGGCTTTGCTGCAACACAAGCGGACAGCTCCTCCTAATGGCTATTTTAATAAATACACTGCTTCTCAATGCTTTTCAATAGCAGTCCCATGACTGGAAAAAAAGGTTGTTTTTCTGAAACGGTGTAAATTGAACTGTTGTAAAACGAGGGCCACCTGTAATTGTTTAAAAATAAAAAATATCCACACCCATAATGCATATAATCCCACCAGTATATGTTTCACTGAGTATAGACTCTCTTTGACATTGTATTTGAATAGATTGTATTGCAGTTACTTACCAAAATTAAAAAAGTTTGGCAATATCTTGTATTTTAAGGCATTTTGATTAACAAACACAAACAGACACACACACACACACATATATATATATATATATATATATATATATACATAAGTTGTATAAATATTTACATGTATCAGAATATTGTTTTATACATATATTTTACTTTTTACTGTAGTAATGAACATTAATTATAAACTTAGATTCTCTCAAACCACAAAAAACAGGTTAACTATAATGTTACCATAAATCTCTTTCTCTCTCTCTTAAACTTAAACCTCAAATCAAACATTGCTAACAGAAGAAAAAAATATTGAACTTTGCAAATGAAACATTATTACATTTGTGAAAAATGGGGGGGTTGCAATGGCACTACAGTAATGTCAGTGTGAATGCCCTACAAATTAATATTCAAGCATACTGCAATAAAGCGAATATAGCAATAAAGTGAGTCACACTATTTTTTTGTTTCCCAGTGCATATAAAAACATAATTTATGTAAGAACTTACCTGATAAATTCATTTCTTTCATATTGGCAAGAGTCCATGAGCTAGTGATGTATGGGATATACAATCCAACCAGGAGGGGCAAAGTTTCCCAAACCTCAAAATGCCTATAAATACACCCCTCACCACACCCACAATTCAGTTTAACAAATAGCCAAGTAGTGGGGTGATAAAAAAAGGAGTAAAAAGCATCAGCAAAGGAATTTGGAAATAATTGTGCTTTATACAAAAAAATCATAACCACCATAAAAAAGGGTTGGGCCTCATGGACTCTTGTCAATATGAAATACATTAATTTATCAGGTAAGTTCTTACATAAATAATGTTTTCATTCATGTAATTAGCATGAGTCCATGAGCTAGTGACGTATGGGATAGCAATACCCAAGATGTGGAACTCCACGCAAGAGTCACTAGAGAGGGAGGGATAAAAATAAAAACAGCCATTTTTTTGCTGAAAATAATTAATCCACAACCCAAAATATAAGTTTATTCTCATAAATGAAAAGAAAAACTTAAAACATAAGCAGAAGAATCAAACTGAAACAGCTGCCTAAAGAACTTTTCTACCAAAAACTGCTTCCAAAGAAGCAAATACATCAAAACAGTAGAATTTAGTAAATGTATGCAAATAAGACCAAGTTGCTGCTTTGCAAATCTGATCAACTGAAGCTTCATTCTTAAAAGCCCACAAAGTGGAGACTGATCTAGTAGAATGAGCTGTAATTCTCTGAGGCGGGGCTTGACCCGACTCCAAATAAGCTTGATGAATCAAAAGCTTTAACTATGAAGCCAAGGAAACAGCAGAAGCCTTCTGACCTTTCGTAGAACCAGAAAATATAACTAATAGACTAGAAGTCTTCCTGAAATCTTTAGTAACTTCAACATAATATTTCAAAGCTCTTACCACATCCAAAGAATGTAAGGATCTCTCCAAAGTAGTCTTAGGATTAGGACACAAGGAAGGGACAACAATTTCTCTATTAATGTTGTTAGAATTCACAACCTTAGGTAAGAATTTAAATGAAGTCTGTAAAACCGTCTTATCCTGATGAAAAATCAGGAAAGGAGATTCACAAGAGAGAGCGGATAATTTAGAAACTCTTATAGCAGAAGAGATGGCCAAAAGAAACAACTCTTTCCAAGAAAGTAGTTTAATGTCCAAAGAATGCATAGGCTCAAACGGAGGAGCCTGTAAAGCCTTCAAAACTAAGTTAAGACTCCAAGGAGGAGAGATTGATCTAATGACAGACTTGATACGAACCAAAGCCTGCACAAAACAATGAATATCAGGAAGTTTAGCAATCTTTCTGTGAAATAAAACAGAAAGAGCAGAGATTTGTCCCTTCAAGGAACTTGCAGACAAACCTTTATCCAAACCATCCTGAAGAAATTGTAAAATTCTAGGAATTCTAAAAGAATGACAAGATAATTCATTAGAAGAACAACATGAAATGTAAGTCTTCCAAATTCGATAATAAATCCTTCTAGAAGCAGATTTACAAGCCTGCAACATAGTAATAATCACTAAGGCCTAGATTTGGAGTTTGGCGGTAGCCGTGAAAACCAGCGTTAGAGGCTCCTAACGCTGGTTTTAGGCTACCGCCTGTATTTGGAGTCAGTCAAAAAAGGGTCTAACGCTCACTTTTCAGCCGCAACTTTTCCATACCGCAGATCCCCTTACATCAATTGCGTATCCTATCTTTTCAATGGGATCTTTCTAACTCCGGTATTTAGAGTCGTGTCTGAAGTGAGCGTTAGAAATCTAACGACAAAACTCCAGCCGCAGAAAAAAGTCAGTAGTTAAGAGCTTTCTGGGCTAACGCCGGTTCATAAAGCTCTTAAATACTGTACTCTAAAGTACACTAACACCCATAAACTACCTATGTACCCTTAAACCGAGGCCCCCCCCACATCGCCAACACTCGAATAAATTTTTTTAACCCCTAATCTGCCGACCGCCACCTACGTTATACTTATGTACCCCTAATCTGCTGCCCCTAACACCGCTGACCCCTATATTATATTTATTAACCCATAATCTGCCCCCCTCAACGTCGCCTCCACCTGCCTACACTTATTAACCCCTAATCTGCCGAGCGGACCGCACCGCTACTATAATAAAGTTATTAACCCCTAATCCGCCTCACTAACCCTATAATAAATAGTATTAACCCCTAATCTGCCCTCCCTAACATCGACGACACCTAACTTCAATTATTAACCCCTAATCTGCCAACGGGAGCTCACCGCTATTCTAATAAATGTATTAACCCCTAAAGCTAAGTCTAACCCTAACACTAACACCCCTCTAAGTTAAATATAATTTTAATCTAACGAATTTAATTAACTCTTCTTAAATAAATTATTCCTATTTAAAGCTAAATACTTACCTGTAAAATAAATCCTAATATAGCTACAATATAAATTATAATTATAGTATAGCTATTTAAGGATTAATATTTATTTTACAGGTAACTTTGTATTTATTTTAACCAGGTACAATAGCTATTAAATAGTTAAGAACTATTTAATAGCTAAAATAGTTAAAATAATTACAAATAGCTAAAATAGTTAAAATAATTACAAATTTACCTGTAAAATAAATCCTAACCTAAGTTACAATTAAACCTAACACTACACTATCAATAAATAAATTAAATAAAATACCTATAATTATCTACAATTAAACATAACACTACACTATCAATAAATAAATTAAATACAATTCCTAAACTAACTAAAGTACAAAAAACAAAAAAGAACTAAGTTACAAAAAATAAAAAAATATTTACAAACATTAGAAATATATTACAACAATTTTAAACTAATTACACCTACTCTAAGCCCCCTAATAAAATAACAAAGCCCCCCAAAATAAAAAAATGCCCTACCCTATTCTAAATTACTAAAGTTCAAAGCTCTTTTACCTTACCAGCTCTGAACAGGGCCCTTTGCGGGGCATGCCCCAAGAAGTTCAGCTCTTTTGCCTGTAAAAAAAAACATACAATACCCCCCCAACATTACAACCCACCACCCACATACCCCTAATCTAACCCAAACCCCCCTTAAATAAACCTAACACTAAGCCCCTGAAGATCTCCCTACCTTGAGTCGTCTTCACCCAGCCGAGCCAAATTCTTCATCCAAGCGGAGCAAGAAGAGGTCCTCCATCCGGTAGAAGTCTTCATCCAAGCGGCGCAGAAGAGGTCTTCCATCCGATTGAAGTCTTCATCCAAGCGGAATCTTCTATCGTCATCCATCCGGAGCGGAGCGGCAGTATCCTAAAGAACTCCGACGCGGAACATCCATCCTTGCCGACGACTGAACGACGAATGACGGTTCCTTTAAATGACGTCATCCAAGATGGCGTCCCTCGAATTCCGATTGGCTGATAGGATTCTATCAGCCAATCGGAATTAAGGTAGGAATATTCTGATTGGCTGATGGAATCAGCCAATCAGAATCAAGTTCAATCCAATTGGCCGATCCGATCAGATCGGAACAGCCAATAGAATGCGAGCTCAATCTGATTGGCTGATCGGATCAGCCAATCGGATTGAACTTGATTCTGATTGGCTGATTCCATCAGCCAATCAGAATATTCCTACCTTAATTCCGATTGGCTGATAGAATCCCATCAGCCAATCGGAATTCGAGGGACGCCATCTTGGATGACGTCATTTAAAGGAACAGTCATTCGTCGTTCAGTCGTCGGCCAGGATGGATGTTCCATGTCGGAGGTCTTCAGGATACTGCCGCTCCGCTCCGGATGGATGACGATAGAAGATTCCGCTTGGATGAAGACTTCAATCGGATGGAAGACCTCTTCTGCCCCGCTTGGATGAAGACTTCTACCGGATGGAGGACCTCTTCTTGCTCCGCTTGGATGAAGAATTTGGCTCGGCTGGGTGAAGACGACTCAAGGTAGGGAGATCTTCAGGGGCTTAGTGTTAGGTTTATTTAAGGGGGGTTTGGGTTAGATTAGGGGTATGTGGGTGGTGGGTTGTAATGTTGGGGGGGGGGTATTGTATGTTTTTTTTACAGGCAAAAGAGCTGAACTTCTTGGGGCATGTCCCGCAAAGGGCCCTGTTCAGGGCTGGTAAGGTAAAAGAGCTTTGAACTTTAGTAATTTAGGGTAGGGCATTTTTTTATTTTGGGGGGCTTTGTTATTTTATTAGGGGGCTTAGAGTAGGTGTAATTCGTTTAAAATTGTTGTAATATATTTCTAATGTTTGTAAATATTTTTTTATTTTTTGTACTTAGTTAGTTTATTTCATTGTATTTATTTGTAGGAATTGTATTTAATTTATTTATTGATAGTGTAGTGTTAGGTTTAATTGTAGATAATTATAGGTATTTTATTTAATTTATTTATTGATAGTGTAGTGATAGGTTTAATTGTAACTTAGGTTAGGATTTATTTTACAGGTAAATTTGTAATTATTTTAACTATTTTAGCTATTAAATAGTTCTTAACTATTTAATAGCTATTGTACCTGGTTAAAATTAATACAAAGTTACCTGTAAAATAAATATTAATCCTAAAATAGCTATAATATAATTATAATTTATATTGTAGCTATATTAGGATTTATTTTACAGGTAAGTATTTAGCTTTAAATAGGAATAATTTATTTAAGAAGAGTTAATTAATTTTGTTAGATTAAAATTATATTTAATTTAGGGGGGTGTTAGTGTTAGGGTTAGACTTAGCTTTAGGGGTTAATACATTTATTAGAATAGCGGTGAGCTCCAGTCGGCAGATTAGGGGTTAATAATTGAAGTTAGGTGTCGGCAATGTTAGGGAGGGCAGATTAGGGGTTAATACTATTTATTATAGGGTTAGTGAGGCGGATTAGGGGTTAATAACTTTATTATAATAGCGGTGCGGTCCGGTCGGAAGATTAGGGGTTAATAAGTGTAGGCAGGTGGAGGCGACGTTGTGGGGGGCAGATTAGGGGTTAATAAATATAATATAGGGGTCGGCGGTGTTAGGGGCAGCAGATTAGGGGTACATAGGGATAATGTAAGTAGCGGCGGTTTACGGAGCGGCAGATTAGGGGTTAAAAATAATATGCAGGGGTCAGCAATAGCGGGGGCGGCAGAATAGGGGTTAATAAGTGTAAGGTTAGGGGTGTTTAGACTCGGGGTACATGTTAGGGTGTTAGGTGCAGACGTAGGAAGTGTTTCCCCATAGCAAACAATGGGGCTGCGTTAGGAGCTGAACGCGGCTTTTTTGCAGGTGTTAGGTTTTTTTGCAGCTCAAACAGCCCCATTGTTTCCTATGGGGGAATCGTGCACAAGCACGTTTTTGAGGCTAGCCGCGTCCGTAAGCAACTCTGGTATCGAGAGTTGAAGTTGCGTTAAATATGCTCTATGCTCCTTTTTTGGAGCCTAACGCAGCCATTCTGTGGACTCTCAATACCAGAGTTATTTTAAAGGTGCGGCCAGAAAAAAGCCAGCGTTTGATACGCAGGTCGTTACCGACAAAACTCTAAATCTAGCCGTTAGTCAGAGAAACCTCTATGACTAAGCACTAAGCGTTCAATTTCCATACCTTCAAATGTAATGATTTGAGATCCTGATGGAAAAATGGACCTTGAGATAGAAGGTCTGGCCTTAGAGGAACTGGACATCAGAACAAGATCCGAATACCAAAACCTGTGAGGCCATGCTGGAGCTACTAGCCACACAAAAATTGCTCCATGGTGATTTTGGAGATCACTCTTGGAAGAAGAAATAGAGGCGGGAAAATATAAGCAGGTTGTTAACACCAAGGAAGTGCCAATGCATCCACTGCTTCCGCCTGAGGATCCCTGGACCTGGACAGGTACCTGGGAAGTTTTTTGTTTAGATGAGATGCCATCAAATCTATTTCTGTAAGCCCCCACATCTGAACAATTTGGGAAAACACATCTGGGTGGAGAGACCATTCTCCCGGATGTAAAGACTGACGACTGTGGTAATCCGCTTCCCAATTGTCTATACCTGGGATATGAACCGCAGAAATTAGACAGGAGCTGGATTCCGCCCAAACAAGTATCCGAGATACTTATTTCATAGCTTGAGGACTGTGAGTCCCACCCTGATGATTGACATATGCCACAGTTGTGATATTATCTGTCTGAAAACAAATGAACGGTTCTCTCTTCAATAGAGGCCAAAACTGAAGAGCCCTGAGAATCGCACAGAGTTCCAAAATATTGATTGATAATCTCGCCTCTTGAGATTTCCAAACCCCTTGTGCTGTCAGAGATCCCCAAAAAGCTCCCCAACCTGAAAGACTTGTATCTGTTGTGATCACAGTCCAGGTTGGACAGATGAAAGAGGCCCCTAAAATTATACAATGGTGATCTAACCACAAAGTCAGAGAAAGTCGAACATTGGGATTTAAGGATATTAATTGTGATATCCTTGTATAATCCCTGCACCATTGGTTCAGCATACAAAGCTGGAGAGGTCTCATATGAAAACGAGCAAAGGGGATCGCATTCGATGCTGCAGTCATGAGACCTAAAACTTCCATGCACATAGCTACTGAAGGGAATGACTGAGACTGAAGGTTCCAACAGGCTACAACCAATTTCAAACGTCTCTTGTCTGTTAGAGACAAAGTCATGGACACTGAATCTATCTGGAAACCTAAAAAGGTTACCCTTGTCTGAGGAATCAAAAAACTTTTTGGTAAATTGATCCTCCAGCCATGTCTTTGAAGAAACAACACTAGTTGATTTGTGTGAGATTCTGCAGAACGTAAAGACTGAGCGAGTACCAAGATATCGTCCAAATAAGGAAATACTGTAATACCCTGCTCTCTGATTACAGAGAGTAGGGCACCTAGATTATTGGAGCTGTCGCTAGGCCAAAAGGAAGAGCAACACAATGGTAATGCTTGTCTAGAAAAGTGAAACACAGGAACTGATAGTGATCTGGATGAATCAGAATATGAAGATATGCATCCTGTAAGTCTATTGTGGACATATAATGCCCTTGCTGAACAAAAGGCAGAATAGTCCTTATAGTCACCATTTTGAAAGTTGGTACTCTTACATATCGATTCAAAATCTTTAGATCCAAAACTGGTCTGAATGAATTTTCTTTCTTTGGGACAATGAATAGATTTGAATAAAACCCCAGACCCTGTTCCCAAAACGGAACTGGCATGATTGCCTCTGATAACTCCAGGTCTGAAACACACTTCAGGAAAGCCTGAGCCTTTACTGGGTTTACCAGAATGCATGAGAGAAAAAAATCTTCTCACAGGCGGTCTTACTCTGAATACTATTCTGTACCCCTGAGAGACAATACTCTGAATCCAATGATTTTGGACCAAATTGATCCAAACATCTTTGAAAAATTTTAATCTGCCCCCTACCAGCTGAACTGGAATGAGGGCCACACCTTCATGCAGACTTGGGGGCTGATTTTGATCTCTTAAATGGCTTGGATTTATTAAAATTTGAAAAAGGCTTCCAATTGAAAGCAGATTCCTTGGGGGAAGGATTAGGTTTCTGTTCCTTTTTTTGTCAAAAGGAACGAAAACGCTTAGAAGCTTTACATTTACCCTTAAGTTTTTTATCCTGAGGCAAAAAAACTCCCTTCCCCCCAGTAACAGTTGAAATTATTGAATCCAACTGAGAACCAAATAATTTATTACCTCGGAAAGAAAGAGATAGCAATCTGGACTTAGAAGTCATATCAGCATTCCAAGATTTGAGCCACAAAGCTCTTCTAGCTACAATAGCTAAAGACATATGGGCATATGTATCAAGCTCCAAATGGAGTTTGATGCCCTGTGTTTCTGGTGAGCCTGCAGGCTCACCAGAAACAGCAGTTATGAAGCAGCGGTCCCAAAGACCGCTGCTCCATAACCTGTCCGCCTGCTCTGAGCAGTCAGAAAGACATCGCCGGAAATCAACCCGATCGAGTACGATCGGGTTGATTGACACCCCCTGCTGGCGGCCTGTTGGCCGCGAGTCTGCAGGGGGCGGCATTGCCCTAGCAGCTCTTGTGAGCTGCTGGTGCAATGCTGAATATGGTGAGCGTATTGCTCTCCGTATTACGCGAGGTCTGCCGGACCTGATCCGCACTGTCGGATCAGGTCCGACAGACCTTGATAACTAGAGGCCATAGATTTAACATCAATTTTGATAATATAAAAAATGGCATTACAAATGAAATTATTAGCATGTTGAATCAACTTAACAATGCTAGACAAAGCCTGATCTTGTTGCGTTAAAGTATCCAACCCAATAGTTGAAGTAGCTGCAACATCAGCCAAAGAAATTGAAGGCCTAAGAAGATGCACTGAATATAAATAAGCTTTCCTTAAATAAGATTCAAGTTTCCTATCTAAAGGATCTTTAAAAGAAGTACTATCTTCAGTAGGAATAGTAGTACGTTTAGCAAGAGTAGAGATCATCAACCTTGGGAATCTTTTCCCAAAAGGTGAAGGAGCGTATCCTTCCCGGTATGGACTCACACAGGAGGCTCACCGGCTAAGATTCTGGGGGCTACAAAGACAAGAGGAGCAGCCATATACCGAGTTTGACCACCGCTTAGCTCGATCCTTGAACTCCTGGGTTACTGGGTGCCACATCACCACCCTAGATGGAGCTGTTAAACTCCTCCTCCTGGAGCAGTTCTACAACCGAACCCCAGCAGAGATAAGGGACTGGGTAAAGGACAAGTGACCAAGAACAGCTGACCAAGCCACCGCCCTGGACAATCAGTATGTGGATGCCCGGCGCCAGGCGGCCACAGTCCTCCGGCCAGCAACCCGCTCCACTCCAGCCCCAGCGTGACCACCAACAGCTTTTAGGAAGCCCCAGACCCGACCGCCCACTGTATACCCGGCTGGAGGCAGCAATTCCCAGGGATGTTATGGGTGTGGACACCCCAGCCATGTGGTACGTAACTGCCCAACAAGACAAAGAAACCCCCCATCCCAGCCGCCAAGGAACCCTGCACCAACTCTGTGGGGGATTCCTCAAGCCCGCACCTACCAGGCCGCTGCCCATTGTGCACATACAGCAAGCTCCGACCCCTATGCTGAGTGGACAGGAGAAGAAGTGGGTGTCTTGCACCGCTCAGTGGGCCAAGACAAACAACACCAAAATTGGCAAGATGTCTGGGTCAACGGGCAGGCGGCTCAAGGAATGAGAGATACGGGGGCCACCATCTCGATGATTCAGCCTCACCTTGTTTCCCCCTCTGGCTGCACTGGACGGACCCTCGCTGTAGGGGTAGGGTTTCGGTCCAACCTGCTGAAAATAGGGCATGACATTCCCTTTACTGACCACTTAGAAAAACAAAGGACCCACCACCGCTTGACTTAAACCTTCTTCTGGCCAGGCATTACAGCCGATATTAAGGAATACTGTAAATCTTCTGAGGTTTGCCAGAAGGTAGGAAAGATGGGAGATCATACAAAAGCCCCCTTCCATCCACTGCCCATTATTGATGAACCCTTTAGCCGAGTAGCAGTAGACATTGTGGGGTCATTAGCTCGGCCCAGCCCCTCAGGGAAGAAATACATCCTTACGGTGGTAGACTATGCCAACCGATACCCAGAGGCAATCCCCTTTGCCAATATCCAGGCGGAGACCATAGCAGATGTGAGGCTCCAGATATTCACCAGGGTAGGCTTCCCTCAGGAAGTGGTTTCAGATCAGGGAACACAGTTCCCTGCGGAAATCACTCAACAACTCTGGAAGTTGTGCGGGATTAAACCCCTGCACAGTGCCCTTACCATCCCCAGACAAATAGGCTGTGTGAGAGGTTTAACGGGACCCTAAAGCAACTGCTTCGGACGTTCTCGGCCACTCACAAGGACTGGGAAAAATTCCTGCCTCATCTCCTCTTTGCATATTGAGAGGTGCCTCAGGAATCCACAGGTTTTTCCCCCTTTGAACTACTGTATGGTTGAAAGGTTAGGGGCCCGCTAGATTTGGTATGAGCCCACTGGGAGGGAGCCACAGGGGGAGAAAAGCACTCTGTTGTGGGGTACGTACTCCAGCTAAGAGACCAGCTGCAGGACCTGGCAGCCCAGGTCTGTGAGAACCTTCAGGCCTCTCAGCACAAACAAAAGCGATGGTACGATCGCAATGCCCGTACCCAAAACCTGATATTGGGACAGAAGGTCCTCGCCCTGAAACCTGTCAAAACAGACAAGCTACAGGCCTCTTGGCAAGGACCCTACCGGGTCGTGGAACAACTGAACAACACCACATACCTGGTAGCGAAGTGTTCAGATGAAAGGATCCGTCAGACCTTTCATGTGAACATGTTGAACGCATACATAGAAAAACCCAGAGATTTGGCTACTATCTGTGCACCGGCAGTGGAGGACTTTGAATGTCTTCCAATGCCGGAGCTGCCCGGACCTACTGATGCCACCCAGGGGGTGGATGAAATATCCCTAGAAGACAGGTTAGAGCCCGAACAGAAAAGGCAGGTCCGGTGACTCCTAGAACAGAGAAGTGATATGTTCTCTACTGTCCCTGGGTTTACCACCACAGCCATCCACCAGGTGGAGACCCCAGGACAGACCCCCCCTGTGACAGGCTGCCTACATTGTCCCAGAGGCCATCAGGGAAAGTATGCACTGGGAGCTCCAGGGAATGTTGGACCTCGGTGTCATTGAACCATCCAAAAGTCCCTGAGCCTCCCCGGTAGTGTTAGTACCCAAGAAGGATGGAACTACCCGGTTCTGCGTTGACTACCATAGACTCAACAACAGAACCACCACTGATGCCTATCCCATGCCCTGAGTAGATGACCTGTTAGATTGAATCACCCGGGGCCACTTCCTGACCACCCTTGACCTATGCAAGGGTTATTGGCAAATTCCCCTCGACCCTGAGTCCATCCCCAAGTCTGCCTTCATCACTACCTTTGTCTTATACCACTTTAAGGTCCTGCCATTTGAAATGAAGAACGCCCCAGCCACTTTCCAAAGAATGGTAAACCGCCTGTTAGATGGCCTCCACGACTATGCCTGTGCATACCTGGATGACATCGCTATCTATAGCGAGACCTGGGAGGACCATCTGGTCCACCTAGGCATCGCCTTAGATCATCTTCGAGCCACCGGACTAACCTTGAAGCCAGATAAGTGCACCATTGGGCGCTCGGAGGTTCAATACTTGGGCCACTGAGTCGGCTGCGGTAAGCAGCGACCCGAACCAACCCAAATCGAGGCAGTGGCTAACTGGCCCACACCCAGGACCAAAACACAAGTCTGTAAGTCAATATCTGAGGCAGGATCTTCTGAATCAGATAGATCCTCATCAGAGAAGGATAATTCAATATGTTGCCGGTCATTTTATATTTCATCAACCTTATGAGAAGTTTTAAAAGACCTTTTACTTTTATTAGAAGGCAGAATGGCAGACAAAGCCTTCTGAATAGAATCAGAAATAAATTATTTTAAATTTACAGGTATATCTTGTGCATTAGATGTTGAGGGAACAGCAACAGGTAATGAACTACTACTGATGGATACATTCTCTGCATATAAAAGTTTATAATGACAACAATTACAAACCACAGCTGGAGGTATAACCTCCACAAGTTTACAACAAATGCACTTAGCTTTGGTAGAACTGTTATCAGGCCGCAAGGTTCCAACAGTGATTTCCGAGACAGGAACAGATTGAGACATATTGCAAATGTAAGAGAAAAAAACAACATATAAAGCAAAATTATCAATTTCCTTATATGTCAGTTTCAGGAATGGGAAAAAATGCAAATAGCATAGCCCTCTGACATAAAAAAAGGCAGGAGGCAAAAAAGAATGGGGTCTTAAATAATGAAAATATTTGGCGCCAAGTATGACGCATAACAAACAGAAAAAAAAGTTTTTGGTGCCAAAAACGTCCGGAAATGACACACTAGCATCATAGATGACGCAACCTTGTGAAAGGACCCGGCGTCAACTAAGACGCCGGGAATGCCAAATTTGTGTCAACGAACGTAACTTTGCGCCAAAAAAATCTTGCGCCAAGAATGACGCAATAAACTTTAGCATTTTGCACCCTCACGAGCCTAATTCTGCCCGCAGAAAAAACATACTTATCTGAAGACACCCATCCACATATAGCAGATAGCTAAACCAGTACTGAAATGGTTATCAGTAGAGGTAATGGAATATGAGTATATCGTCAATCTGAAAAGGGAGGTAGGAGATGAATCTCTACGACCGATAACAGAGAACCTATGAAATAGATCCCCATGAGGAAAACCATTGCATTCAATAGGTGATACTCCCTTCACATCCCTCTGACATTTACTGTACTCTGAGAGGAAACAGGCTTCAAAAAAGCTGAGAAGCGCATATCAACGTAGAAATCTTAGCACAAACTTACTTCACCACCTCCATAGGAGGCAAAGTTTGTAAAACTGAATTGTGGGTGTGGTGAGGGTGTATTTATAGGCATTTTGAGGTTTGGGAAACTTTGCCCCTCCTGGTAGGATTGTATATCCCATACGTCATTAGCTCATGTACTCTTGCCAATTACATGAAAGAAAGTTATATTTATACTATACTGTAGTCTACTTAATGTGCAATAGCATTATATCTAAAAAACAATGTACATACCTTAATTAAAAAATAATTTATTGCTATATAATGCAATTATCATCTGAGCCTTCAGTGAACCATAAAGGTTGCTGGTGATTTGTATTTGTGTTTATATGTGTATGTATATATATATATATATATATATATATATATATATATATATATATATATATACAGATGAAAGAGAAGTGGCATGCACCAACACAACAGCCACCTGGTGCACTGCAGAACAATGTAGCATATAAGTATGATCCAGAATACACACTCGGCACAGTGTATATGATGTATCCGGAAGAAAACAGGCAACACAGGAGATTTGGATAACAAGCCTATTAATCCAATCAAGGTGAAACAGCAAGGCCCTGCTGTTTCACCTTGATTGGATTAAAAGGCTTGTTATCCAAATCTCCTGTGTTGCCTGCTTTCTTCCGGATACTTCATATACACTGTGCCGAGTGTGTATTCTGGATCATATATATATATATATATATATATATATATATATATATATATATATATATATATATATATATATATATATATATATATATATATATATATATGTGTGTGTGTGTGTTTATATGCATATATGTCTATACATGTGTATTTATATGTTTATACGTGTACTGTATATATGTTGGAAAAATGGCAGCAATATACTTGCTCAACACATAGTTGCCACAAACCTTCAATTTGTAAAAAGAGCAATATCTGCGAAATGCAATAAAGTAAAGCGCAAAAAAACAAGGTATGCTTGTATTAATTTAAATGTATTGGGCTAGAGTGCTGTACATATGGAAAACATTTTCAAAAAAGGTCAGAAGATTCTGGGCAAAAAATGCACTTAATCTGCTTCCATGTTATAATACTTTTGACCTTGTTGCGATGATAGACCACAATAAAATATAACTTTTATTGAGATTAATTAAAAGCTAATAACCCAAGAAAACCTCTGTAACTATATTCATGGGTCAGTTTGTAGTTATTTTAAATAGTTAGCATATGAAGGAGTCTGTAATATAAATTATTAATAGGTATATGGAGTTTTGTAAGCAAGTAATTTGACTTTTTAAACTTGACTTCAGTGTTGGTGTCACCCCAGCTGTAATTGGTTTGAAATCTTTATTTGTTAGATGTTAAAATTGCCTTAGAATCTTGCACTGAGTTTCTAAATTATTTCTGTAAAATATTGGTGAACTTTTGTTGTTATTGGTCTCCTTTTACCTATGTGCTTATAGTAATTCATGTATTACTTTTGTAATACCTCATAAATAAATTATTGGTGATAATCGTACTAGTAATAAAAGTAAGCCATCAGCATTCGCTCATTCAGTAATTGCTGAGAATAGGAAAATAAAAGTTTGTTTTAGAAGAGGGAGATAGCACGATTCGGAACCACCAGAAGGGGTGAGAGAAACAAACAAATGACCCTCAAAAAACAAAAAGAACAAAGACAAAAGACAGGCATCCAAACCGTACAAACAAAATCTGAGCCCTTTCTCCAGAATGAGAATGAAAAATTAAGAGTTATTCATCCCTTTCATAAAATCTTAACAGATAATCACACAACTGTTCTATCAAGGGTTTATCCTTTTGTCCCAATACATAATTGGACACATTTGAGACTATCAAAGATATCCAATTATATTTGTGTAAATTACTCCAAAAAAACATTATGCAAATAGACAAGAAGGTGACAAAATGACAGAATGCTCCAAAAAAGAACAATAATAATTTTGGAAGATCTGTTATTAGAAAAACAAATCTGATTGAACCATTGCTTGCATAGTAAGATTACTAATAAATCTAAATTCTTCCACCAATACGCCAAGTATTAAAGTGTTCAATCAGATAGTATGTGACATCATCAGCAATTTGAACATCCTACCATCTTCCAAGAACTTAATTAGTGGTGAAATTCAGGCTTTAAATCAAAATTTAATCATGGGATGATGTTATCATAAGGAGCGCGGATAAGGGACCTAATGGGAGAGAAAGTAAAAATTAGCTACAGAAGAACCAGAAATCTTAAAGAAATCCTGAGCCCTCGTCATTTCACTAAAAAGATAAAGAGAGTAAATCTAAGTGACAAAGGCAGCTTTTCTACCTGTAACCATATGATAAAAAAGAAATCTGTGATTGGTTTGGTAAGAATCCTATAATCACCTCAAATATCAGCTGTAATACTATAGGGGTAATTAATGCTCTTTAATGTAATTGTCCAAAAATCGGTATTGGAATGACATCACACAATCTACACACAAGAATACTTTAACATCCGTGTAATATCAAAAATGCTCCCAAAGATCTACAAAGACATGAAACTATAACATTAGTAGCGTATCACTTCTATAAATATCACCATCAGAGTTAAAAAGTTATGGAATCCAAAAGGACTCATTGGGGTTGATAGGAGACAATATAAAAAGGCTCCGTTAAGACCAGAGACCAGATGGATTTATTTAGTGTATCCAAAAGGTCTTAATAAACAAAACAATTATTCAGCATTTTCATAAATATGTTGCTCTTTCAACATAAACATATTTTGATCACCCTCATGAAAAAATGAAACAAAACATTGTTAGCTAGAATACAAATGAGGTGCAAACTGCTTTGCGAGGCGCTTTCTTTGTGCTGATATTACAAGTGGTGTGAAATCGCAATTGCATTAGCGCAATTGCCCTTTACACGTCAATCCTTACCACGATCTAAGAGCTATAATTAACTGTTTCCCAAAACAAAAAAGTTGCAAAAAACACTTCAAAAATACATTACAATGTACACTTGCACTCATATTAACACTGTCTAATATAAATGATTTAAAAAATATTACACAAAAAAGTTATAAGGGCTCAAAGATTGGAGATCTTGGGTGTTAGAAAAAAAGGCAGGCAGGCTTTAACTTTGGGACACATACATATACAGTGCTAAATATGTATTTGTGTGTGTGTATATATATATATATATATATATATATATATATATATATATATATACTGATTCAAAGAAGTTTCGCTGGAAGTTTGCCCTCCCCCTGAGCGTCCTCTCTGTCTCACGTACCCGGCACTATGGAGAGTGGGCGGGGGACACACCCCCTTTAAGGATCCTCTTGATTGGCTGCAACTCCAAGCGTGTCTGCCACACACGCAAACAACAAATGTAGAAAGTCAATAAGGAGAACTAAAGTGTTTGTAAACTGTAACTATAGATAGGTGTATTGGAGTAACATTTGCATACAATTATCTTCTGTTATTTGGCTAGCATAATGCATAGAATTAGCATACGATGTTCTTTTCTAATGTAATGTCAGACAGGATATACTACTATTATGTCATGTGGTTTTAGGTAGCCAATCAGGTTTAGTAATTGTTAATTATGTGTTAATTTTAGCCTTTAATAGGAGCCTGAACTGACCCTCAGGTAAGCAGTGAACAAGTGCGCATGCGCACGAAACATGTCTGCAGGAGGATCAGTTCACTAACCTGACTGCTCTGAGTCACTGCTGGCTTCCTATCAGGACTTTTGTATTTGGTCCTTATTTCTATTTTTAACATCTGTTCTAATAAATTTTGGTTTTTAACTAACCACCTGCCTGGGCTTACTTTACTTGGATATTTCCTCGGGCTCATCGAGCGCAATCTCCTTATTGACTTTATATATATATATATATATATATATATATATATATATATATATATATATATATATATACCTGTATGTATATATATATATATATATATATATATATATATATGTGTGTGTGTGTGTGTGTGTACATATATTAATGTATTTATGTGTGTATATATGTATTTACAGTCATATATACACATAAAAAAATAATAATATATGTACACACATATAGACAATATAGACCATATATATAAGTGCATTAAAGCCCTTTGCCATTAAGTAGCTTAAAACATGATAAAACATATTTATGCAATATTCATATTTAATAAAGATTTTATGGGATGTTTTTTTCAACTATTTTTTTTTTCTCTATTGACTTCTATGGGGAATGTGAACATGCAATGGTGTTTGTGCGATCTAGGGTGTTTGTTTTTTTCTCCTTTGATTTGGGGGAATACATAAATGCGCGCGCGAAAACTTCATCTAGGATTTTCGCGCTATTCGGGTTAACTCTAGCACAAAATATGTTTTTTTCAAACTTGTTATACGAACGCAACCCAACTAGCTCAAAAAGTGAAAGATCAGAGCCACATGTAATCTAGTACACTGTCTGTAATAACAAATAATACAGTTGGTGTAGAAAAGAATCACCTCCCTTGAAAATAATCACATTTTGTTGCCTTAAAGAAAAGGCCTGAAATAAAGACAGGCACAACTTTTGTTTATCTATTTGTAATTACTCAGTGCAACTTATAACATCTAAGATATAACACCAACATGTCAGGCAAAAAAAAAGAGAATTCCAAAACAGAATCACTGAGTTCTAAAACAGATCACCCCTTCCTAAAATCACTTGTAAACTCAATCAGGTGTAGCTAATCACCTTCTCAACGGCACACACAAAGCCATTTGACCTTCAACTGTGATCAGCTGTGGGTATATTGATTAGCTCAGCATGAAAAGAGCTTCCCTGGCGAATCTCAGTCCCTGATAGTGCAACTGAAGCAAACAATCAACTATGGGTGGCAAGACATTGTAAAAAGATCCCCTGGATAATGTTGTGGATAGGCACAAGTCAGGAGATGGGTACATGGAAATAGCAAAGGCTTTATCAATGCCTACAAGCACAGTGACGTCTATTATTAAGAAGTGGAAGGTATTTAGTACAACACACAGACCCTCTCTGGATCAAGACATCAATCCACATTGGATGAAAGAGCCAGAAGAAAACTGGTCAGCCTAACAAGAGGTCCACAGCAACTCTGAAGCAGTTGCAAGAATTTATGACAAAGAGTGCTCATTGTGCTCATGTGACAACAATAACACAAATGCTCCACAAATGTGGCTTGTATGGGAGAGTTGCAAGAAAAAAAGCCACTCCTCAAGAAAGGCCACATGGAGTCACGACTGAGCCTTTCCATAACACACCTAGGAGATTCTCAGGCCACAATTAATGCAAAAGGTGGTTCTACTAAATACTGACACAAGGGGTGATCCTTTTCCAAATAAGTGATTCTGTTTATGAATTGTCTTTATTTTTGCCTGACATGCTGGTGTTATATCTTGCACTTGGAGGTTATAAATTGCACTGAGTAATTACAACTGGATAAACAAAAACTGTGTCTATCTTTATTTTAGGCTGCAAAGCAACACAATGTGATTATTTTCAAGGGGGCGATTCTTTTCAATACCCAATGTAAACATAATAATCAACATTAATTTTCATTTTAATTTATATGCAAATATTTAAATACTATGCATTCTACATAACAATGCATCATTTTAAATATTGAATATGTATGTGTAGGGCCTTAGCTTCTACAGTAAGTATTAGGTTATGGCAGATTAGGGGTAAATGTTAAAATGATATGCATAGTAAATTGCATATTGGATTAAAATTATATATATATAGCTATAGAATTAAAGGTATTTTATGTTGCTTTTAATTTTTTTAAACATAATGCATATTTTGTTAAATGAGATGTGCTCAATGCCGGAGGACCGGCAATATCTCGCCAGCCTAGCTGAGCTCCTGGAAATTCTTAAAAGGGGTGCTGATCAAGCAGGGTTCAGGGGAAGTTAGTGGGGAAAGCTAGGGGGAGTAGGCTGCATTTTGATTCAAACATACTAGTGTGATATATTTGAATTAGCAAAAAGTTGCTAGGAGGGATGCAACCATGATAGCTTGCGAGACTACATCAACTGAGGTAGTAAGCATAGGTGTAGTACAACATATGTTCTGCAGGCAATATTTGGGGTATTTTTAGTTTCAGTGAACGCACTCACTGTGACATGTAGCCCCACTTTAAATAGGGTCCCCCCGGTCACAGCAAAATGCAGACGAGCAGTGATGTCAGCGATGCGGGTGGTGATGTCACATTTATATTGAATTCTATGGGATAGACATCACCACTCGCCAGTACTGCTCAGCCATGTCCCTTTTTTAAAAACATTGGGGCCCTTGAGAGAAGGTTTACAAGTAGAGTAGGCAGATATCACAGTTCAGTGGCCTCAGACACTATTTGATGCAAAAGTGCAAAAAATTATCTGACAACTAAAAAAGTCAAACCTTTTTAGTAAGAATGTGTGAGAATCTCATTCAGTGTGCAGCTACTTCAGTGATCATATTTCTGTGGCAAGTGTGAGTATATTGTATCTTTTAGACACTCGTATTAGAGTTCTGGAGGAATGAATTGCAACACTGTGTAATATTCAGACATTAGATAGGAAAATATATATAACTGGCCAGGTTGATCAAGGTTTTAGCAGTGGTAATGAAGGGGATACAGACAGATAGACTCAGGGGAGTAGTTGGGTCACAGAAGGGGAAGTAGGAGAAAGCACTGTTATAGCCAAACATCTACTCTTAATTTTTCAAGACTAAGGGCTCCATGTACTAAGCCGTCAATTAATCTAACATTGTAGACCCGGATAGACTCGCTGTTACTCGCCGCGGGAGAAATGGTGTCCACTGTCACTATGTACTAAAAATCAACCCAGAAATAGACACGTCTAGCCCACCGCGAGCAGTGGTGGATTATAACTCTATTTAAATAAATAAAAACTTACCTGTGAAATAAAAATAAACCTAGCATTAAACTATAAATTAACCTAAGCTTACTATTCCAATAAAATAAAAAAATACTAACAATTTAAACATCTAAATTACAAATTAAAAAAACTAACACTGCAAAAAAAATTAAAGTTACAACTAAAAACAAATCTTACGAAAAATTTAAATAATCTAAGTTTACCAAAAATAATAGCAGCAAAACGAAAAAAGTATGACGTCCCAAAAGCACTTGAAGGATAAAATGTAGGTTTATTGAGTCCAACTTTAAAAGCAGAGCAAACACATGCTGAATGGGTAAACAGTGCAAACAAAGTAAAAGCAGAGTGAGCGTGGCACCAATGGCTTACATGTTTCGGCTGAGAGCCGTAATCATAGCCTGTGATGCTGCACACATGTGTACAATTAAAAAGGGTAACATTGAATCTAATAGGCTAAAAAACCTAATGAGTTACATAGACAGCACGCCCACTTAAACAATCCTAATATAAAGAATTAACCCTTAGAGCAACAGACAAGAGTAGAGAGGAAAAGAAAGAAAGAAAACATAGTGTGCTGTGCACTATAATGTACCATATTATACTATATTGTTTTGTATACAGGTCTAGATACACTAATTTAATATAATAAAATATAAACCGTGCTTTACATTGTAATGCTGTAAACAAAAACAAAAGCAAAACATAAACATAACATAAACAGTTCTAAACACCAACACAGAAAATGTCATTATTTTGTGTGAAATGTACTGAATTGTAATATGTCCATAGTACAGGACAACTATATAGTATGAAATATAAATGAAACACGCTAGCTATAAACAGACTGATTATATAGAGGGATCAGAATACATAAGCACATAGGTGCAAAAAAGTTAGCTGTCAAGACATACTGCTGAAAAGCTGAGGGATAGTTATATTGTTACATATATATTTATATTTGTCATTTGTCATGTATATTAATTATATTAACTATATTAACCAATAGGGCCAACATGTGTGTTGTTGAAAAATTTCAAGTTGTAGAAATTCAAGATTATATAGTTATAAGATGATTTAGATGTCACGTCAGAAATATCTGATAGTAATATGACAGGAAGGACAGGAAAGTTACTCCCAATAGTTTATAAGGTCAAACCTTGAGTTTAGACCTTGTGGAAGTCTCTTTCTTAACTGAAAAATCCAATATACTTCATGTTTGGCCAAAACCTTCTCAAGATTACCACCCCTGTGAGGAACCTTGGCTTTTTCTATAGCTGTCCATCTAAAGGAATTGAGGCAGCTATCATGTTTGGTTGCAAAGTGTTGCACCAAAGGGGTGGTAGCAGTACCTCTAGTGAGTGTGGATATGTGTTGCCTGATCCGGGAGTTAATGTCCCTTGAGGTGAGCCCCACATATTGAAGGTTACAAAGAGTGCAAGTGACAAGGTGGATGACATGTGTGCTGGTACAATTAAGGCATGATTGTATGGGATAAACTTGGCCTGTTACTGTGGATCTAAATCTGGATGTGATCAATGCATAATAACAAGGCTTACATTTCTTATGGCCACATCTATACATTCCCAGATGTCTAAGCCAGGAGCTTGATTGTTGCGAGCTCTGCTTTAATTGTGTAGGGGACAAAATGGAAGAAAGAGTTGCACATTTTTTATATGAGCATCTAATTCCCTCCCTAACTGTATCAGTAAGTTAACGCCTGAGGACGTACCCTGTACGTCCTTGGTCTGGAAAGCAGCTGGAAGCGATCCTGCTCGCTTCCAGCTGAGCGATCCTGCTCGCTTCCAGCTGCTTTCCGGTTATTGCAGTGATGCCTCGATATTCTTAGTGAGAGGAGGGACAGTGTAGCTGCTGTTGATTTAATAGGGAAATCGATAGCTAGGCTAGTGTATTCAGTGTCCACTACAGTCCTGAAGGACTCATCTGATCTCTGCTGAACATCAGTCTGCTTTTTTTTTTCCCCTGTGTAATCTAATTGCAGTTGCCTGCCTGCCAGCGTGTGTGTCAGGCTCACAGCATATACTGTGCCCACTTGCCCAGTGCCACCACTCATATCTGGTGTAACAGTAGTGTACATTTCAAAAAACAACACTTTTTTGACTGTGAAATAATAGCAGACAGCTGCCAGACAGCTGCCAGTACCCATGATGGCCGTCAATAAGGCAGATGGGGAGGGTTAGAGAGCTGTTTTGGGGGGATCGGGGAGGTTGGGGGCTAAGGGGGGATGCTACACCACAGCATATGTAAATATGCTAAAAAAATAATTAAAAAACTTTTATTTTAGTACTGGCAGACTTTCTGCCAGTACTTAAGATTGCGGGGACAATTGTGGGGTGGGGGAGGGAAGGGAGCTGTTTGGGAGGGATCAGGGGGTCTGATGTGTCAGGTGAGAGGCTGATCTCTACACTAAAGCTAAAATTAACCCTGCAAGCTCCCTACATAGGAGGAATAGTAATACAAGATCTCAGTGATTATCTACTGGAGGCTAAAAAGATTCTTAATGACACCAACTATTATAAAATCTTAAAAGCAGACCCTACATCTATATTTTTAAAGGAATATCACAAATTGATTGAAAGAGGTTCTAATCTCAATATTTTTAATAAAGATGAGAAGAATTTTCTAAAGGTTAGTAATCCAAGTGTGGCACACTACTACCATTTGCCAAAAATCCATAAAGATCTTAAACATCCTCCCGGCCGACCAATTATTGCCGGGATAGACAATTTAACATATAACTTATCTTACTATATCGACCTTTTTCTGCAGAAATACGTAGTTGGCCTTAGATCCTATATTAAGGATAGTACTGATTTATTGAACAAAACTAAAGACTTTAAAAACAATGGTGATCTAGTATGGGTTACCTGTGATGTTAGTTCTCTGTATTCTAACATCCCCCATGAGTTAGGCTTACAAACAATTCTTATGACACTGAACCAAGATGATTATATTCCTCCTTTCCAAAGAGAATATATTGTGGAATGTATTAAATTTATTTTACAACACAATTATTTTATGTTTCAGGACTTATATTATCTACAAATTAAGGGTACGGCCATGGGCACCATATTCACCCTGAGCTTTGCCAATATTTTTATGGGCATTTTCGAAGATATTTATATCTATAATTCTACTGCCGGGGTGAATCTGGTGTTCTATGGCCGCTACATAGATGATTTGATTTTTATATGGAGGGGAGATTCTGCTACAGCAGCAACATTTGCTGCATCTCTCAATGAAAATGAATTTGGCTTGTCTTTTACAGCCGACATTAACGAACAAACTATAGACTTTTTAGATCTTACACTTAGTTGGGACCAGTCAGGGAATCTTTGTTCAAGAACATTTTTCAAAAAAGTTGACAGCAATAGCTATCTGAATTATAGCAGTAACCATCATAAAAGCTGGCTATCTAACATCCCTTATAGCCAATTCGAGAGAATTAGACGCAATTGTTCATCTTTAGAATCTTTTGACTCATAGAGTGAAATCATCTATCAAAGATTCCTAGACAAAGGATATCCTAATGAGCTTCTAATTTCATGTAGAGATAAGGCTAGACTCTTAGACAGAAACACTTTACTTAACAAAAAAAAAATCATTAAAGAAAAAGATACTTTTTCTTCAAGTCCATTGTTTATCACTCAATATAATAATAATTATAAACAAATCAGACAAATTCTAAATAAACATTGGCCTATTATACTCAAGGATCCTATTCTAAAAAAACATAGTGGATGGTTATCCCAGAATTGTATACACTAGAGCTCCAACTCTTAGGAGCAAGCTAGCTCCCAGTAAAAAAGTCAAACATGCAATATCCAATAAAACATCTATTACTAAAACTACTTTCCTTAGTCATATAGGAGTCTTTAAATGTGGAAAAAGAGTCTGCAATACATGTAAATACATACAATCTGGTAAAGAAGACTTTTTCTTCCATGATCACTGGAGAAACTTTTCCTATAAAAAAAATTCTAAATTGCAATTCTATCTTTATAGTATATGTCCTTGAATGTGTTTGTGGGGTTCAATATGTGGGCCGCACCTCAAGAAAGGCCAGAACACGGTGGGGAGAACATCTACGTAATTGCAAAAACTGCAAAAAGAAAAAAGTAAAACACAGTGTCATGAGATGCAGGACATATGCAGGACACAGCAATGATGGTACAACTCTATTTTATTGCAGAGCATAGCAATACACATCTAGTCAGGTTGATTGTACTAAACTAACTGCGACACAGACACCGGACCTAAGCCCCAACCCCAAACTAGTGACATCACATCCTGCTCTCATCATCTTTTCAAAGGCGAAGCATACATTTGCATATAACAAATAACAAGGTATACGAACAGAGTATACAACAACATTTTTTTTTTTTTTTTAGAACATTATATGAACAAATAGGTTAGAAAAAATAAACAAATAAATTACATCCTGACTTGGACATCGGGGTAGACTACCCTAGTCCACAGTGACCATGGGATTATTCTGCCCATACTTCCGGTCACTGTTCTAGCTAAAGTCAGTCCCTATATCGGGCCTGAAGTTTTACCACTCTTCCGCTTGATGTAACTTTGCATGAACTGTCCTCTGATACAGAAGGTGGTGAATTAGAGTCTGCTGGAGGCAAAGACATATCCCCGCTGTGATCTTGCTGAGGGGAAGGCACCTCTCTTAGAACAGGGGATCCCACCGGCGGTGGTACTGAGGCATCCAGTTCCAGACTCTCAGGTACAGGCTGAAGATGTCTTCGGTTACGGCGTGTAACCGTCCCTCCCTCAGTAAGGACAGTATAAGACCTTGGTTCTAGAGAGCGGCCTTCCATTTCTTCTCATCGTCCAGTTTAATTCTGACACTTTGGCCCGCTTTCAGTTCCTGTAAGGGCCTGACAGAATGTCTCCTGTTGTAGAAGAAACGATAACCCTTTTTGGCCTCTTCATCCCTCCTAAGGACTTCGTTCTGAGGAACAGGGCCAGGCGGCTTGAAGACACCCACTGAGGGTAAAGTGGTGCGAATCTGGCATCCTAGCATCAGCTGTGCTGGGCTAAACCCGGTGGCTTGAATGGGGGTCGCCCTGTATGACAAGAGGGCTAGGTACGGCTCAGATTGCTTTAGAATGAATTTTGTTGTTTGATCTGCCCTTTCAGCCATTCCGTTGGCCTGCCGATAATGTGGACTTGATGTGGAATGTACAAAATCATATTCCCTGCTGAAAGCACTGAACTCTGTAGAAGCGAACTGCATACCATTATCACTCACCAGCTCCATCGGAATGCCCCAGTGGGCGAACAAGCTCTTCAGGCGAATGATAACGGCCTGACTTGTGATATCATTCAGGGGTGCAATTTCCAAATACCTGGAATAGTAGTCGATCACAACAAGAAACTTTTTCCTGTGCAGTACACACAAATCAGCAGCTATTTTATGCCACGGCCCAGCAGGCAGCGGAGTAGAAATCAAGGGCTCCCTTCTCTGAGTAGGCCAGCGTTCCCGGCAAAAGGCACATTTAGACACATGATTTGCAATGTCGGAGCTGATCCCAGGCCACCACACAGCTGTAGCTGCCCTTTCTCTGCACTTTGTAATGCCTAAGTGGCCATCGTGAATCCTGTTTAACATCTCCTTCCTCATGCTGACAGGAATTACAATGCGGTCTTGGAACAGCACCAACCCCTCCAGCTCCGTGAGCTGCGACCTCTCTGGCTGGTAAGCATTTAAAGACATCCAGGCTGCCCAGTTCTCTGGCCAGCCTTCTTTTATGTACCTTATAACTTCTTGCAAATCTGTGTCCAAATATGTCTCTTTCTTTATCTCTTCCAGTTTCCTTGAAGAAATGGACTTAGAGGCCAGAACTCAATCAACATACACTTTCACATCCAATTCTGTGGAGGATTCTTCAGCAGCAGCCAGCGGGAGCCTGGATAGTGTATCCGCCACATTGAACCTGAGCAGTCTCATTAAAAGTCTCTGGCATCTCAAGGGTGTTTTGTCAATGTCATAAGAGTTGATTAGAGGGACTAGCGGTTTGTGGTCAGTTTTCAGACTAAATTTCTCCAAACCCACTAGATAGCGCTGGAAGCGCTCACAGGCCCAAACTGCAGCCAGGCACTCTTTCTCAATTTGAGTGTATTTTGACTCTGCAGCCGTCAGTGTACAGGAACAGTAGGCGATGGGCTGTAGTTTATTTTCGTTCAGCTGCAGGAGTGCAGCCCCCAACCCATAACTGCTTGCATCGGCACTAACCACAGTCTTTTTTGAAGGGTCGTAGAACCCCAGCACTGGGGCAGACCCCAGCAGGGACTTGGCATGCAGGAAAGCTTTTTTTTGTGAAGGTCCTCAGACCCAGGCAACATCTTTCTTAAGCAACTCTGTGATAGGGTGTAAAACTGTTGATAAATCTGTAAGAAACTTGCCCACGTAATTTACAAGGCCCAATATCTGTCTCAGCTCATGTACATCAGAGGGGCTTTTCATCTGTTCAATAGCACAAATTTTCTCGGGGGCTGGCTTGATGCCATCCCCGTTGATGATATGCCCAAAGTAGCATAATTCAGTTTTCCTAAAATTACATTTTTCTTTATTCAGCTGCAGCCCAGACTCTTTGATAGCCTGTAGCACACAACTCAAACGCTTATCATGCTCCTCCACTGTAGACCCATACACTAGAATGTCGTCCATGACGACCGCTGTGCCCACGTGGTCACTCAGGAGAGAACTCATTTCCCTTTGAAAGATTTCAGGAGCGGAGGATATCCCAAAGGGGAGTCTGCAGAAACAGAACCTACCTACCGGTGTGATAAAGGTAGTCAGTTTGCGGCACTTTGGATCCAGGGGGATCTGCCAAAAGCCGCTAGAAGCGTCTAATGTGGAAAAGAACTTCGCCCCAGCCAACTTTGGAGCTATATCTTCTAATGTCGGCAGCACAAATCTCTCTCTCTTCACTGCCTCATTCAACCTTTTCAGGTCCACACAGATGCGCACCTTTCCGTTTTTCTTTGCAACTGGAACAATGGGGGCACACCAATCAGTCACTTCAACAACCTCTTCAATAACCCCCATAGACTTCATGCGCATAAGCTCCTTCTCCACTTGAGGCATGAGTGGGAACGGAATTCTACAAGGAGTAGAAATACTGTATGGGACTGCGTCACTTTTAAGTGCTATACGAACCGGTTTGCAATTCAGTAGGCCCAACTCGCCAAACATTTCTTTGGAAATCTCATTCACTCTGGCCACGAGGCCCAAGTCACAGGCTGCTTTTCTGCTCAATAAATTGTTAACACACTGACCTCGAATCACATGCACCCACATGGTGAACTTTCTTTGCTTGTACTCACAGCTGGCAAGAAATTTCCCCGCACAATCAATGCGGCCACCAGGACTATGGACATTTGTAGTAACCTTCACCAGCTGGGGCTGTCGAGGCAGTTTCATAAATTCAGCAAAAAGACATTACAGTGATATCTGCTCCTGTGTCAATCTTAAAATCAACTTTGTCTCCCATTACAGTAAAAGTAACTTTCCAATCTTCCTCTAAGCTTGGCCGTTCCACAACGGACCCCACAAAAGACACTTCCTGACCCTCCTGGTCACCGTCCACCTGCATCTCCTTAATGTATTCAGTTCTACACACCACTTCAAAATGGCCCATTCTGTTACATTTTCTGCATCTTTTATCCCTGGCCGGGCATATAACACTCTGATCATGAGCACGGTAGCACCGCGTGCATCGGGCATATTGCGCCCATCCACTTCTAGGCCTTTCCAGTACATTAGATCTACCGCTCACACTGTGCCTTTCACTAGCATTTTTCCTAGACTGTTGCACTTCATCCACAATACTCTCAGACCTCAGATCAGCACTTTGCTTTTTCACCAGTTCACTCTGGCGGGCCATCCTAATAGCCCCATCTAATGTTAAATCAGGCTCTAACTGCAGCTTCAGTGAGACTTCAGCATCTGCAATCCCAATAACTATTCTGTCTCTAATTTGCTCTTCTTTAGCAACACCAAACTCACAGAATTCAGCTAGTTCATACAGGCTGCGCACAAATGACTCCACAGATTCTCCCACATGCTGATTACGTTTGTGAAAACAAGCTCTCTCATGAATCACATTTCTTTTGGGCACAAAGTGGGCACTGAGTTTATCCATAACTATATCAAAGTCAAATTCTTGCCCATCTTGGAAAGTAAAAGCATTGAAC
The DNA here is from genome assembly GCF_027579735.1 of Bombina bombina. Classification (NCBI taxonomy): domain Eukaryota; kingdom Metazoa; phylum Chordata; class Amphibia; order Anura; family Bombinatoridae; genus Bombina; species Bombina bombina. The sequence goes on from NC_069502.1 coordinate 212,811,747, forward strand.
ACTGGCTCCACATCTTTCCCCATAGAGTACTTCACCACTCTCCTTGTTCAGTTTGGAAGCAATCCTGAAGCGCTAAAACCGCTGACGCCATGTGGGCCAAGCTGCAGGCTGAGAGAAGTCAAAAGGCTCAGGTGGGGTAAACTTTGACATTGCAATCGATCAGGAACAGAAGCGCAGTCCAGAACTTCTGACACCATGTCATGAGATGCAGGACATATGCAGGACACAGCAATGATGGTACAACTCTATTTTATTGCAATACACATCTAGTCAGGTTGATTGTACTAAACTAACTGCGACACAGACACCGGACCTAAGCCCCACCCCCAAACTAGTAACATCACATCCTGCTCTCATCACACACAGTATACCAGAACATTGCCTTAATAAACATCAAGTCAATCCTGAAATTTATAAATTTTATCCCATTGACTATGTACCCCCCTCAACAGATTACAATAGAATTATCAAGCTAAGACAACGTGAAACCTATTGGATTCACAAATTCAATACCCTATGGCCATCAGGCTTGAACTCAAATTTAGATTTGGCAGCGTTCAACTAACGGTTTCATTACAAGTAGACGCTTATAATTTCAATTGTAGTTCTATCATAGAATTCATATTTTTGACTCTTATTCTAGTCATCATCTAATATTGAATTCAAATTTAGATTTGGCAGTGCTCAACGGTTTCATTATAAGTAGATGCTTTTTTCAATTGTAGTTCTATCATAGAATCTATATCTATGACTCTTATTCTAGTTATCATCTAATATTAGAAAGTATTATACGTGCTCATTATATTAAACCATACTGAGCTTATATATATAATATGAGTTACAACCAGACATTTTCATGCTAGGTTTTAAATATGTATACACAAAATCCCCTTTTTTCCCTTCTTGTATATATAGGAATTTTTTATAGCTAATATATGTAAGACATATCTATTGGATTTTCAGTATTAGAGAAAAGATCAGCTTTAATATACATTCTAAAAATATGTTCCAGATATTGATTGTCCATTATATTACTAGTGGAATCAATCATTTAGATTTTTTAGGTCAATTTCTAAGAATTTTTTATGTTAATATATAGCTTAAATTTTTTGTTTGATAATATATAGTATATCATTGACTTCTATATTACAATACAGCCGGAACAATCGCTGAGTATATTGCACACGTTAAAACTGGTGCAGACAATCATCCGAAATGACCATCAGTTCTTTTTCTATATTTCGAAATAAATAAGCATGTTTCATTAGATCGTTTTAAATGATCACTAGTTCAATGTTTCTATTTTGAAAGAAATAAGTATGTTTTATCAGTTGAAAGCTTAACATTGTTTCTATTACGTAACAAATGCATTGTGTGTTTTTATTGGTGGATGTTCCACCCTATCATGATCTTTCCATGTATTTTTAAATGTCCATTCCTGCTATACCTTCATTCTTACCTGAGGAAACAGCCAGTGAGCATTACGTCAGAGAAACGTGTTGTATTAGCTCTAAATAAATCTCTCTTTTTTAATATACACATAGCATTTGTTCGCTGTCTTCTTATTTTAAAGATTTTTGGTTTTAAAAGATTTTTAGTTTGGCTTATTTTATTAAGCATATACCACATTGGATCAGTAACAACATCACATTGTGTGCGCTCTGAGCTGTTACACAGTTCTAGGTACACCAACAGACTGCCCATGTCATACACAGAGGATTCCCTCCCATCGCAGAACAGCTGAATCTTAGACGCTGAATTAGTGCACACGCTGTGTGCGGAGGAAAAGCCTGAATTTACAACAGCTACAAACAGCCACACAACCGGTCAGAGGGATATGATCTCCAAATCCCCAGCGTACTGACTGCTGTATAAAGGTCAGCCTGCCCGTATGCACTACCTGTGAGTGCCAACTCTCTTGTGAGTACCCATCTTGCTGTTACCGCTGTTTTGTTTGTGTCTGCCTGGGTTTAGGCGATATTGCACTATTAGGTGCTTTTTCCACTTCTGTTTTGATAGATCTCTGACACGATTTCCAAATTCCCAGCGTACTGACTGCTGTATAAAGGTCAGCCTGCTTGTATGCACTACATGCGAGTGCCAACTCTTTTGTGAGTATCCATTTTGCTGATGCTGTTACTGTTTGTATCTGCCTGGATCCAGACGATATTACACTATTAGGCGCTCTCTCTTTTTTTTGCTCACATTTGTTAGATTTTCCGACTCACCACCGGCCCAGAGTGAAGCAGCCTATCACACTTGCTGAAATTGACAGACACACCCTCATTTACCTTAATTGGTCACATGATTCACAGGTGAATACAAAACCTTTTGTTAGCATCTCCCATATGTATATACAATAAGTTAAAAAACATGTCTATTCATATGTATGACAACAATATGTTACCTAGATGTATATATAAACATCACCTTATTGTTATCTATACGTCTGTTAATGTCACTTGATAAGAATAATCTCTATTGTACTATTCCTACGATAAAAATCTCAACTTCAATATGATTGACTCTCCTCTATGCTAACTGCTCAAAATATATGGCAGATCGTATATACATCTAAAATTAAAACCTCAAGCACATCAGTAAATGTCAGCATCTGCTTCGATAAAATATTTGTGTTCTGATGTCTATGTTATAATACACTTTTGGCACCTCTCGATAGACATTACCTTAGTATCCTTAATGCGGGGCTAAGATTTGCATGTGAAAAGTAATAACATTAGAAAGTACTTTCCCTCGATCATAATTTCGTCTAATGGCGATGAGCCGTGACAGTGTACACACAGGCTACACGTTAGCCAATGAAGGAGGTGCTCGTGACGTATTGATTTCCTATGGGTACTGATCATAAAGGTAATACACGCCCTCGACACAACCTGCCAATCACACCACACCTTATGTGTTCTACGATATTTTCTGATCAGTATCCGGTTAGTTGAATATAATAGCAAACTTTCATCATACAATAAATGTAAGTTATACGCTAATCCATATTGGATATACATATATTTAAAGATTATATAATAGATTGAGATTATTTAATACTAATGTTTTTTGTGCATGTCATAAAAAAGTAGGAGTTGGCCATTTCAGCCAATCAAATTACAATACTGTTTATGTAATATAATAAAAAATTACTAAAGTGAATGGAGTGTGCGATTTCATAACCACTGTAGGGAACTTTGTGATATCTCAATGTGCTATGAATTAATATAAGGATTATGATATCCTTGGTGCATGTGATCTATTGTTATAAATGTGCCAGAATAAATGGCGATATATAAATCACCGTCTGAAGTTACTAAAAATTACTAAAATATTAATAATTAATGGGGAGTGCAATAGTATTGCTATGCTCCTATTTATAATATGTGTAATTAGTGTATATAACATAAAACGTGAATACTTAACGTTAGTGATTATGCTTACTTGTATTAAAGTGCACAACATAAGTGAACATATAATTTACATTTCATAAATGTGCTTATTGGTTGAAAGCTACCAAATCCATATTCATGTTAAGGCCATTAGGATATAAAGTACCCAATTGATATATCCAGAATGTTTCACGTTGGCGCAATCTATTATATCTATTATATGAGTGGGAGGGAGGAATATGCTCAATGGGAGTAATTTGAAATATATTCAGGTTGCCTTGATGGACAGAATGGCAATGTTTGGGAACACTATGGTTTTTTAGATTATTTTTCATGTTCCTATAATGTTCATTCCATCTTGTCCTGACTATGCGGCAGGTGCGCCCTACATATTGGATTTTACAAAATTGACAAGTCAGCAGATATACTATATATGATGATGCACATGTAAGATGGTCTTGTATAGGGAAACTAAGCCCCTTTGTATGGGATGTAAAGTTGGTAGTTCCTACTGTACTATATTTGCACATTCAGCAGTTTTTCTTTAGACATTTAAAAACCCCTTTTTTATTGTTGATTACTCTCTTTTTAATGTGTGTAAGGGATCCCTGCACTCTTCTAAGAGTCGAGGGTTTGGTATTATTCTTATTAATGACTATTTTACTAGGGGCTAATAGATTCTTTAATGTTGGAGCTCGTCTAAACACACACTTTGGTAACTTGTCCAAATTTGTTTTAAGTATTGGGTCTCTCATTAATATACTCCAATGTTTTTCCATTATATTATTAATTAATTTGTGATTAGTATTATATTGAGTTATGAACATACTAGTATTATTTGTATTTTTATTTTCTTTCATTTTATCCTCCATAGACTTTTTTTGAAAATAGTTTTCCCTATTATCAGTTCTTGCTCTATTAAGACTTCCCCTAATTAACTCTCTAGGGTATCCTTTTTCTAAAAATCTTTCTACCAATATTTGGCTTTGCGTATCGAAGTCTGACAAATTATTACAATTCCTTCTTAACCGCTTGAACTGTCCATAAGGGACATTTCTCTTCCATGGTAAATAATGGTTACTAGAAAATTCTAAATAACTGTTGCAATCAACATTTTTAAAATTATTTTGAGACTCTATATGCCCAGTTTTGGACAATGTTAGTTGTAAATCCAAAAATATAACAGATTCCTTTTCAATTGAACTGACAAAGGATAGCCCCATATTATTGCTGTTGAGATGTTGTATAAAAGAACCGGCTGAAATGGCATCACCCTTCCATAAAATAATAAGATCGTCTATGTACCGTCCATAGAACACCAGGTTTGCCCCATATTCAGAGTTATAGATGTAATCACTTTCAAATTTGCCCATAAACAAGTTGGCAAAACGTGGGGCAAACCTGGTGCCCATGGCGGTAACCCGTGTCTGAAGATAATATTCGTCTTGAAACAAAAAATAATTGTGTTCTAATATGAATGATATTAATTGTAAAATAAATTGTTTTTGTAAGTATGGCATATAAACATCACTTTCAAGGACTTCTTGTATTGCTTTTAAGCCTTTGTTATGCGGTATATTAGAATACAATGAGTTGACATCACTTGTTATCCATAACCAGTTTTTATTATTAGAGGGTAAATCATTGAGTTTGGATAGAAGGTCTGTGGAATCGCGTATATATGATTCTAAATTAATGACATATTTTTGTAAAAATGAATCCACGTTTGCTGAAACATTATCAGTTAAGCTCCCAATCCCTGAGATTTTTATCGTAGGAATAGTACAATAGAGATTATTCTTATCAAGTGACATTAACAGACGTATAGATAACAATAAGGTGATGTTTATATATACATCTAGGTAACATATTGTTGTCATACATATGAATAGACATGTTTTTTAACTTATTGTATATACATATGGGAAATGCTAACAAAAGGTTTTGTATTCACCTGTGAATCATGTGACCAATTAAGGTAAATGAGGGTGTGTCTGTTCAAACAACTTTTTGATTGGCCTCATTTGTGTATATTTAGTAGCAAGTATTGTATAGTTTTATCAGCCTGAGGAAACAGTACTGGATACTGAGAAACGTGTTGCTGTGTTTTTAATGTGTTAACAATAAACACTTTTAATCATACTACTTGCTACTTTGCCTGTCTGGACATCCCTGCTTGGTTTTTACACCTGTTATTGCTGGAGTCGATAATACACCTGATTCAAACAGCACTATTATCCTGTGATTACCATCTGGCATTGGGGGAGATCTTGCCTGAGAGGAGAGTTTTTCCAGACAACTCTAAGGTTCCGGGATGCCCAGCCTGCATCACATCTTGATGCTTTGCTAAACGTGAGTGCATCTGAGTTATCTATTTTGTTAAGTGAAAGAATGAAAACGAGGAGAAGCGCTAAAAAAGCTAAAGGTGCTAAACAGTTTAAAAATAATTGCTATGCAGACAAATTGAGAAAAAATAGGATGAATTTACTTGCTTAACAAATATAATTTAAAACAAACAATCACATTGGTACATGTCCTGCAAAAAAGAAAAAGACATAGATCACTTAAGAATCGGACGTCTCCGATGTATAAAAAACACAAAATAAAAACTGCTGTTGCCAATAAAACCTTGTATAAACCTTGTCTCAGTATTATGAGGGGGAGGTCGGCATCAAAACTAAAGTCCTCAGATGATTCAAAGGAGAACCTGAAGCCGGGTAAGTGTAAACCCGTTTTACCTTTAGGTGTACCGTCCGTGTATCAAGAGTCACCTCCGTGAGGCGTATGCGTGTCCCGTGACGTCACAAATCGGGAGGCGTCGTCTCTGTAGGGCAATCCTATTGGTCAGGATAGCTTGAAGGTAAACTATAGCGGCCGCTATAATATAGATGGTGAACTCTGCTCTTAGTGCAGGATCGCACGCAGGGTCACAGTATAACCAGATTTCCTCTGTAGATCTAATAGTAGACGGACCTTTAGTGTGTGACTTGAGACCGGCTTCAATTTAAGCGCATGGCCCTTCACAGTGTAGTCCTCGTGTTGTCCGTGGGTAGCTGAAGAATCTTTCACTCCAATAAAGAAATACAGTCCTTATAGACAAAATGTGAAGTGTAAGGCAGCTGTAACTATCATCAACGCGTTTCTCCCTCTTACAGGGCTTTCTCAAGATGAATTAGCTCCAGTTACAGCCTCCTTTTAAACAGTGTAGACTCATACCTATTGGTCAGGTGAGATTACTTAACTGGCAGGTGTGTTTAGTACAATTGGTCTATTGGCAACAGTACTGGCAACTAAGAAAAAAATATATATCTATATGAAATAAGAAACAAACCACTTATATCTAATTAGATTTGAGAATATATCTAGAGATGCTTGAATTTGGGGCATTTGTATATTAGCCGCAATTTGCAGTCAAATAAAAAATAAAAATAAAGGTTTAACTCCAGTTCAAAGATGCTTTCAAAGAACAATATTACTTTCACTAAAAGGAGGATTTAAAAGAGCGACAAAGCATCCTCACTAAAGTGGTCAAAAATGTGACTTTGTGCTAGAAGTCATTATATACTAATGTGCTTAAAGAAAGACAAGTAAAAAAATGTATTTTAAATATGTTTATATATACTACGAACCAAGGTTTTTTTTTTAACCATTAAGTGTCACTGGAGAGGAGGTAACATAGATAACATAGATAGGTAACATAGATAAACTACTATGTATAAAAGAAGCGGAGTACATATATAAATACGACACTTTACATCCAGCTGGTCTGAACTCTGAACTCGACATCTCACCCTTTGTTTTAGATTAATTTTGGTTTAAGTACGACTTTGTACTATTCTATTTCTTATTTTTATTTAATTTCTAGTAGTTTCTAATCAACTTTTGATTCTCAATATTTAAAAACTAAATGTCTAAATTTAGTCACTGTACAATCTTGATACCTTTTGTTTTATGGGGTATATATGTATCCACTTTTATTAGTCACATGACCTCTGCTACTCTTTCATAGTTTAATATTGTTCACTATCTATAAATTCGATTAGCTTAACTGTGTCATTGCAAGCACCTATATAATTTCTCATAACGGCAGAAAACTGCAGTTATATATAATTTTTTTCACCTTGGTTCGTAGTATATATAAACATATTTAAAATAATTTTTTTTACTTGTCTTTCTTTAAGCACATTAGTATATAATGACTTCTAGCACAAAGTCACATTTTTGACCACTTTAGTGAGGATGCTTTGTCGCTCTTTTAAATCCTCCTTTTAGTGAAAGTAATATTGTTCTTTGAAAGCATCTTTGAACTGGAGTTAAACCTTTATTTTTATTTTTTATTTGACTGCAAATTGCGGCTAATATACAAATGCCCCAAATTCAAGCATCTCTAGATATATTCTCAAATCTAATTAGATATAAGTGGTTTGTTTCTTATTTCATATAGATATATTTTTTTTTCTAAGTTGCCAGTACTGTTGCCAATAGACCAATTGTACTAAACACACCTGCCAGTTAAGTAATCTCACCTGACCAATAGGTATGAGTCTACACTGTTTAAAAGGAGGCTGTAACTGGAGCTAATTCATCTTGAGAAAGCCCTGTAAGAGGGAGAAATGCGTTGATGATAGTTACAGCTGCCTTACACTTCACATTTTCTCTATAAGGACTGTATTTCTTTATTGGAGTGAAAGATTCTTCAGCTACCCACGGACAACACGAGGACTACACTGTGAAGGGCCATGCGCTTAAATTGAAGCCGGTCTCAAGTCACACACTAAAGGTCCGTCTACTATTAGATCTACAGAGGAAATCTGGTTATACTGTGACCCTGCGTGCGATCCTGCACTAAGAGCGGAGTTCACCATCTATATTATAGCGGCCGCTATAGTTTACCTTCAAGCTATCCTGACCAATAGGATTGCCCTACAGAGACGACGCCTCCCGATTTGTGACGTCACGGGACACGCATACGCCTCACGGAGGTGACTCTTGATACACGGACGGTACACCTAAAGGTAAAACGGGTTTACACTTACCCGGCTTCAGGTTCTCCTTTGAATCATCTGAGGACTTTAGTTTTGATGCCGACCTCCCCCTCATAATACTGAGACAAGGTTTATACAAGGTTTTATTGGCAACAGCAGTTTTTATTTTGTGTTTTTTATACATCGGAGACGTCCGATTCTTAACTGATCTATGTCTTTTTCTTTTTTGCAGGACATGTACCAATGTGATTATTTGTTTTAAATTATATTTGTTAAGCAAGTAAATTCATCCTATTTTTTCTCAATTTGTCTGCATAGCAATTATTTTTAAACTGTTTAGCACCTTTAGCTTTTTTAGCGCTTCTCCTCGTTTTCATTCTTTCACTTATCCTTTTTTTCCCTAATTTGAGGGACTTTAGGGTTGGAGTAGCTTGGTGCCTCTTGCGCACACTTTAACACACTTGCACACACCTGTTTCATAGTCTCTTGTTAGTGTTGCAGCAGAGTTCCTTTAATTTTCATTATGGAAGATATCTTTGAATTTAGAGAAAGTTTCTACAAAACTATGTCAGGGAATAAGGAAGGAGATACTGCTATATATTCTGATTTCGAAAATTTAGACGATATAATGAGTAAATTAGAAAAATTGCTCACTAGGGAATTGAAACAAAAAACTGAGATTTTATTTTTAAATAAATACACACTTAAAGGGCTAGTACTGAAAGGGCTAATATTAAATAAAGAATGTGCATTCCCATTAAAAGAAACATTCCAAATGGAATGGGAGGGCGTCCTTAATAAGGCCTCTTTGGACTTAATAGATATCCTTAAAAGATCCAGAAAAGATACCCTCCTAGATTTAGAAAAAGAAATCTTGGAAATAAAAGATAAACTCAAGGAAGAAAAAACTAAAGAATACATAGAAAAACAAAAAGTAATGATTGAAAGAATAAATAATTTAAGTAAAGATCTTTTGAAAACAAAATGGAAGAAATTAGACAGAGACACAATTAAACCACAAACAGAACAAAATAAAAATGAAGAGATGGATCTAACTACGTCTCAAAACAATTGGACAACAGTCAGTTATAAAAAGAAAGAAAAAAGGAATTATCCCAACCATAGAGATCGGGATTATAGGGATAGGAACACAAACCAATCATGGAGGCCAGACACATACAATAGACAATATAGTGGTTACTATCAACATAATACATATAGACATATGGACTATAGAGCGAATAACCCAAGAGATGAGAACTACCATCATGATAAAAGGCAATCAATGTATAACACAAATAGAGACTGGGGATACAATTATGATAGAAGAAAATCAATGTATAATACAAATAGACATTGGGAAAATAATGATAGATGGCAAACACCTGTGAGGAATAATTATAGACAGACATATCAGAATTTTGAGACCCCTAAATCTGGAGGTAATAACACTCATTTTTTAGGACAAAGCCCTCCAAGGGAGGGCACATCCAGAAATCTGCAAAAAAGAAAATCTGGAAAAAGTCTGGGGCAACAGAAAAAGACCTCTAGAGGAACAAGAGGGAGGGGAATGAGCAAAAGAGGCAAAGAGAATAAAATAGATACGAATGGGGTTTTCAATATTAGTAGTATTCAGTTAAAAGAGGATGAAACAAGAATCTTGAGTCATGGACTCTCATTTGCACCTAGCTCTAAAATGAACAAGTTTAACACACATGTACATGTAAAAAAATTCATAAGAAATTTAACGCTCAAACGCTATTTTTTAAAAGACCCATTAGACAGGACTAAAGAAACTGAAGTGAGACAAGAAAAATTTATCCATACAGATTTGAAAAATAAATCTACATTTAATCCCACCTTTTGCAAAGGGAGTAACTTGGAAACATTTGAGTTAATGGTACTTAGGGATCTCAAAAAAAGTAAACCTTCACAATATATGAGATTAAATATGAGTAAACAAGACCTTTTCATTTTGGAAGGCTTAAAGAAGAATGGTGACGTGACTATAAAGCCCGCCGACAAGGGCGGTGGGATTGTAGTCATGGACACAAAATATTATAAATCTGAAGCCCTAAGACTACTTAATGATAAAAAAACATATAAAAAATTAGAACTGAATCCTACGAACAAATTCGCAGCCAATCTAAAAAAGATTATTATAGAAGGAAAGAATTTTGGAATTCTGAATAATAAGGAGGTAGATTTCCTGGACCCTAAATTCCCTAGGGTCCCGGTTTTCTATTTCCTTCCAAAGATCCATAAGGATCTTAAGAACCCCCCTGGAAGGCCAATTATCTCCGGAGTGGGATCTCTTTCATCTAATCTCTCACAGTATGTGGATGTATTCTTGCAGAAGTATGTAAGGCAATTGAATTCTTATCTAAGAGATTCAACTCAGGTTTTAAACATCCTTGATACAATCAAATGGGAGAAAGATTGGTTCCTAGTAACCTGCGACATCACCTCATTATATACGGTGATTGATCACCATCAAGGTTTATCGGCTGTAAAAAAGTATCTGGATGCAGACCCAGACATTAAATTAGAACAAAATTCCTTTCTGTTAAAGAGTATATCTTTCATACTACTTAATAACTATTTTTCGTTTGATAAGAATTTCTATCTCCAAGTTGAGGGGACCGCTATGGGCACGAGGTTTGCACCAAGTTATGCCAATCTTTTTGTAGGCCACTGGAAAGAACATTTCTTCATGGAGAGTGGCTTTGGTGCAAACCTCGTGCTCTATGGCAGATATATAGACGATATGCTGATGATTTGGAGGGGCTCCGAAATGGAGTTGAATAACATGCTCACGAATATGAATAAAGGCCTAAAATTTACATTTAATTATAGTCAAGAAAAAGTTACTTTCCTTGACCTAGAAATCATGGTGATAAATGACTCTATTGAGACAAAAACACACTTTAAGGATGTAGACTCTAACAGCTTTATACACTCAGACAGTTGTCACCTTCAACGATGGAAAGAAAATATCCCTGTAGGTCAAGCCTTAAGGATACGTAAGAACTGCTCTAGACTAATGGACTTTGAGGAGCAAATAGGGACACTTATGGAGAAGTTTAAGGATAGGGGCTATGATGAGGAGCTAGTCCAAAGTGCTACTAGTAGAGCTAGATCATCAAATAGGAAAACACTTCTCACCTATAAACAAAAAAACATTTTAAATGAAAAAGATACTATAGACATACCGTTTATCACTGATTACAGTAATGATCATGGTACTGTAAGAAAAATTCTTAATAAACACTGGCACATCCTACAAGCAAATCCCATTATAGGGAAGAATTTGACTGATAGACCAAGATTAGTGTTTAGAAAATCAAGAAACTTAAAACAAATATTAGTTCCTTGTACTTTTCAAGAGAATAAAATTAGTCTGAACACACAATTAGATATTGCAGGAAGGAAAGTGGCAGGTTTTTTCCCCTGCTATACGTGCAAGGCCTGCCAGCATAGTTGTAAGAAAAACTCTTTAATAATTCCACCTAAAGGTGATCTATTTCAAATAAAAGAACTTATCAGATGCACGACAAAAGGGGTCATTTATGTACTCCAATGTTCTTGCAATTTGATATACTTTGGAGAAACAAAAAGGATGCTAAAGGATAGGATCAGGGAGCACCTGTTATGTATAGAGAAAGAAAGAGAAGATACCAGACTCTACACACATTTCAAAGAAGTACATAAAGGGCAGACAAAGGATTTAACTTTCTGGGGAATACAACACATTAAGTGTCACTGGAGAGGAGGTAACATAGATAAACTACTATGTATAAAAGAAGCGGAGTACATATATAAATACGACACTTTACATCCAGCTGGTATGAACTCTGAACTCGACATCTCACCCTTTGTTTTAGATTAATTTTGGTTTAAGTACGACTTTGTACTATTCTATTTCTTATTTTTATTTAATTTCTAGTAGTTTCTAATCAACTTTTGATTCTCAATATTTAAAAACTAAATGTCTAAATTTAGTCACTGTACAATCTTGATACCTTTTGTTTTATGGGGTATATATGTATCCACTTTTATTAGTCACATGACCTCTGCTACTCTTTCATAGTTTAATATTGTTCACTATCTATAAATTCGATTAGCTTAACTGTGTCATTGCAAGCACCTATATAATTTCTCATAACGGCAGAAAACTGCAGTTATATATAATTTTTTTCACCTTGGTTCGTAGTATATATAAACATATTTAAAATACATTTTTTTACTTGTCTTTCTTTAAGCACATTAGTATATAATGACTTCTAGCACAAAGTCACATTTTTGACCACTTTAGTGAGGATGCTTTGTCGCTCTTTTAAATCCTCCTTTTAGTGAAAGTAATATTGTTCTTTGAAAGCATCTTTGAACTGGAGTTAAACCTTTATTTTTATTTTTTATTTGACTGCAAATTGCGGCTAATATACAAATGCCCCAAATTCAAGCATCTCTAGATATATTCTCAAATCTAATTAGATATAAGTGGTTTGTTTCTTATTTCATATAGATATAGGCTGACCATACGTCCCGTTTTGAAAGGGACAGTACCGTTATTTTATGTTTCTTCCCCTGTCCCGTCGTTTCTTTAATAATATTCATTTTGTCCCGTTTTGAGGGTTATTAGACCGTGCGGCCAGCGCAAGTGTCATTTTTTAGCACACACACCACTTACTAACATTTTTTGAACTCCCTGCCGGCGGAAAGGGCAGTTTTTTTTTAACTGCAGGGTTTGGGTTGGGTCGCCATGCGCACAAGATCCACAGCACCGCGTCTATGCCGCCCACACTCAAAATTAGGAGCAGGATCATTGAAAGCAATTGACAGCATGTCAGTACTCAGTCGTGAGCTGTCAGACTGAGCTGAGGAGAGAGACTGGTCACAAGAGGGAAGTTAGAACTACTAGCTAGTGCCTTGTAAGGAAAGGAGTCGGACTAGATCTGTCATCATCTGATGTGATGATCATCTGCCTCTGCCATCACCCGAATTAGTGGCTGACCATCACCGGAGAGATAATTCTTACCATCTTCTTGTGTCACAGTGTGAACATACAAACATAGTGATCAAGTAGATCAATTGTCTAAGTTCTGCAAGAATTGTGCATGGCCAAAGTAAGACCAGTGTCTGTGCCTGTCAATCAATTTAATTGTCATTAATTATGCTTATTATTCTGCTGCAGTGCCGGTTGTACAGACGTTACAAATAACATTTCTCATTATCAAGTAACTATTTCCACATTTTTCTCAGTTCTTTCACCATGTAACAATGATTTTGGGCAACTCAGCTAAGGATAATTGTTGGCTCAATAGTTTATATTCTTGTCATAAAAGGACTTTTGTTAAAATCTTACTTTTTTCCCTATGAATAAAGAATATTAACCCCGTCCCGTTTTTGACATCTCAATGTCCCGTTTTTGTCTCAAGGAAATATGGTCAGCCTATATAGATATATATTTTTTTCTAAGTTGCCAGTACTGTTGCCAATAGACCAATTGTACTAAACACACCTGCCAGTTAAGTAATCTCACCTGACCAATAGGTATGAGTCTACACTGTTTAAAAGGAGGCTGTAAAAAAATGTATTTTAAATATGTTTATATATACTACGAACCAAGGTTTTTTTTTTAACCATTAAGTGTCACTTGGAGAGGAGGTAACATAGATAACATAGATAGGTAACATAGATAAACTACTATGTATAAAAGAAGCGGAGTACATATATAAATTGCGGCTAATATACAAATGCCCCAAATTCAAGCATCTCTAGATATATTCTCAAATCTAATTAGATATAAGTGGTTTGTTTCTTATTTCATATAGATATATTTTTTTTTCTAAGTTGCCAGTACTGTTGCCAATAGACCAATTGTACTAAACACACCTGCCAGTTAAGTAATCTCACCTGACCAATAGGTATGAGTCTACACTGTTTAAAAGGAGGCTGTAACTGGAGCAAATTCATCTTGAGAAAGCCCTGTAAGAGGGAGAAACGCGTTGATGATAGTTACAGCTGCCTTACACTTCACATTTTGTCTATAAGGACTGTATTTCTTTATTGGAGTGAAAGATTCTTCAGCTACCCACGGACAACACGAGGACTACACTGTGAAGGGCCATGAGCTTAAATTGAAGCCGGTCTCAAGTCACACACTAAAGGTCCGTCTACTATTAGATCTACAGAGGAAATCTGGTTATACTGTGACCCTGCGTGCGATCCTGCACTAAGAGCGGAGTTCACCATCTATATTATAGCGGCCGCTATAGTTTACCTTCAAGCTATCCTGACCAATAGGATTGCCCTACAGAGACGACGCCTCCCGATTTGTGACGTCACGGGACACGCATACGCCTCACGGAGGTGACTCTTGATACACGGACGGTACACCTAAAGGTAAAACGGGTTTACACTTACCCGGCTTCAGGTTCTCCTTTGAATCATCTGAGGACTTTAGTTTTGATGCCGACCTCCCCCTCATAATACTGAGACAAGGTTTATACAAGGTTTTATTGGCAACAGCAGTTTTTATTTTGTTTTTTTATACATCGGAGACGTCCGATTCTTAAGTGATCTATGTCTTTTTCTTTTTTGCAGGACATGTACCAATGTGATTGTTTGTTTAAATTATATTTGTTAAGCAAGTAAATTCATCCTATTTTTTCTCAATTTGTCTGCATAGCAATTATTTTTAAACTGTTTAGCACCTTTAGCTTTTTTAGTGCTTCTCCTCGTTTTCATTCTTTCACTTATCCTTTTTTTCCCTAATTTGAGGGACTTTAGGGTTGGAGTAGCTTGGTGCCTCTTGCGCACACTTTAACACACTTGCACACACCTTATCTATTTTGTTACTTGGTATATCTCACAGAATTATGCTATGTGGCGCCTTCTCTGCTTCTTTATAGAAATTTCTTGATGTGGATGGCCTTATACTTCGAGGAGAGCTGCCAGATATCGTTATAACCTCACCTTGGACATTCTTGTGACCATTTTGTGTATTTGGGACTTTTTGTATTCATATATATATATGTGTGTATATAACCCTTCTACATTCATTTATAGGTTACTATATATATTGGTTTAACTCTATCTGTGGTGAACCATTATATTGTATATATATATATATATGTATTAATCTTACACTAACATCTGGTGACACCATTTGAGTTATATATACTGCATACTCTATATGATAGCGCCCCTATATTATACTCAGTTTGGGTATTTTATATTGTATCTTTTTTGTTTGCTGGGCATTACAGTGAATATATTCATATATTTTACAGTACATTATTTTTTGGTTACTGTTCATTTTTTAATATTTTATTATTTATTTTTGATTACTAACTTTGGGTTTATGTGAATATTAGATCACAAATATTTTGATATTGTTTTTTTTGGCACATACTTCAGCGTGCACTTTTTGTCTTTTACACCTGTGATAATTATTATTTTGCAACAAAATTTCACACTACGATTGAGATAAAACACATTATCAGTCACACAATTTCAACCATTTATTTACCGTTCAAGTTCGATACACACAATATACAATATACAATTTTTTTGTTCACATCATTTTTTATCACTAACTAATAACACGGCACCTACCTAATTCTTGTGTGCATATGTTTGCACGTTTTTGACTTATCACTAGAAAAGTTTGATCATTTTTACTCAAAGACCAGCATACTTAAAGGGACATTAAACACCTGCTAAAAAAGCATAAATCTAACTCCTTCTGATCAAACAAATGTAAGTAAGCATTGATTTCTATGAATGTTGTACCTGTGCCTGATGTTTCTATGCATGCTGCCATTTTGTAACTTACATGAGCACAGCAGTCATGTGACACGCAAAGCACATTGACTGTGATACACGCAGAGTGTGTGCTGCAGCGTTTGTAGAGGCATTTTTATTTGTAAATGAATAGTATTTTTAACATCATAATATAATGTTAGTGCAAAAAACAAATTACATGTTATAATGTTCCCTAAACAAATCTGATGAAGTCAGTGCACGGCTCCAGGCACCATACTTGAAAATAGCAAGTTACTGGGAG
Source organism: Bombina bombina (assembly GCF_027579735.1). Lineage (NCBI taxonomy): Eukaryota > Metazoa > Chordata > Amphibia > Anura > Bombinatoridae > Bombina > Bombina bombina. The sequence continues at coordinate 212,828,198 of NC_069502.1, forward strand.
AGAGGGAGAGGGGAGATAACAGTCCTAGGAACAATGGATAAAGCTTTGCATAGTAAAATACAAGCTCCGTGGTGTGGTTATATATAATGGTTCCTGACCCTGCAGTACATAACACAGCACCGGGATTTTTTTTCTCTTTCAGCCCTAATGTTAAAACCCTCCTGGGACTTGAAGCGCGACTCCTACTGACATAGACAGTAGTTTGAAGATTACCAGATGCTCACTGGCTGTGACAGGCTGCAGTTGTGGAGTTTGCACACACTCCCTGGCAGTGACGAGCAGGGCTGTCTATGTCAAGCCGACAGTAGGAGTCGCGCTTCAAGTCCCAGGAGGGTTTTAACATTACAGCTGAAAGAGAAAGTTACTCCAGGTGCTGTGTTATGTACTGCAAGGTCAGGAACCATTATATATAACCATCACACCACGTAGCTTGTATTTTACTATGCAAAGCTTTATCCACTGTTCCCAGGACTCTTCTCTCCCCTTTCTCCCAGTAACTTGCTATTTTCAAGTATGGTGCCTGGAGCCGTGCACTGACTTCATCAGATTTGTTTAGGGAACATTATAAAATCTAATTTGGTTTTTACAATAACATTTTATTATGATGTTAAAAATACTATTCATTTACAAATAGAAAATGTCTTTACAAACGCTGCAGCACACATATCACACTGAGCGAGATTCCTCTAAGCAGCATGTGCTGCCTGTTGGTGTACCTGTCCTGTGTGCAACCCACGTAACAATATGGCAGCCTACATAAGAATATCAAGCACAGGTACAGCACTGTAATTGAAAACAGTTTTTTTAAAACAATTGTGGTCAGCTTCCAAGATGGCATAGACATCTGTGATTACTTGAGTTTCATTAATCAGAAAGAGTTAGATTTAAGGAATTTAGCTTTCAGGTGTTAAGTGTCCCTTTAACATTTACATTTATACACTATATTCCTTGCCTTTTTTTTTGCTTCCTGTTTTGCGCACCCTATTGTATGCTCTTTTAGCATACTTTTTTCCCTACAAACTGCTAGCCATAATACACGTGTGATGTGCAGCAGCATTTAGCGGCCTTCTAATTACCAGAAAGCAACGCCAAAGTCATATATGTCTGCTATTTCTGAACAAAGGGGATCCCAGAGAAGCATTTACAACCATTTGTGCCATAATTTCAGTAAGAAACCTAAAATTGCGAAAAAATGTAAGTTTTTTTTTAAATTTGATCACATTTGGCGGTGAAATGGTGGCATTAAATATACCAAAATGGGCCTAGATCAATACTTTGGGTTGTCTACTACACTACACTTAAGCTAAAATTAACTCTACAAGCTGCCTACATGCTCCCTAATTAACCCCTTCACTGCTGGGCATAAAACACGTGTGGTGCGCAGTGGCATTTAGCAGCCTTCTAATTACCAAAAGGCAACGCCAAAGCCATATAAGTCTGCTATTTCTGAACAAAGGGGATCCCAGAGAAGCATTTACAACCATTTATGCATAATTGCATAAATTGTTTGTAAATAATTTCTGTGAGAAACCTAAAGTTTGTGAAAAAGTGAACAATTTTTTTTTATTTGATCGCATTTGGCAGTGAAATGGTGGCATGAAAAATACCAAAATGGGCCTATATCAATACTTTGGGTTGTCTACTACACTAGACTTAAGCTAAAATTAACTCTACAAGCTGCCTACATGCTCCCTAATTAACCCCTTCACTGCTGGGCATAAAACACGTGTGGTGCGCAGTGACATTTAGCAGTATTCTAATTACCAAAAAGCAACGCCAAAGCCATATAAGTCTGCTATTTCTGAACAAAGGGGATCCCAGAGAAGCATTTACAACCATTTATGCCATAATTGCATAAGTTGTTTGTAAATAATTTCTGTGAGAAACCTAAAGTTTGTGAAAAAGTGAACTTTTTTTTTTATTTGATCGCATTTGGAGGTGAAATGGTGGCATGAAATATACCAAAATGGACCTAGATGAATACTTTGGGTTGTCTACTACACTACACTTAAGCTAAAATTAACTCTACAAGCTGCCTACATGCTCCCTAATTAACCCCTTCACTGCTGGGCATAAAACACGTGTGGTGCACAGTGGCATTTAGCAGCCTTCTAATTACCAAAAAGCAACGCCAAAGACATATAAGTCTGCTATTTCTGAACAAAGGGGATCCCAGAGAAGCATTTACAACCATTTATGTCGTTGAGGATCCCAGGTGATATGGTCTGGTCCCCCTCAGGATATAGCTAATTTTGTAGCTTGGCTTAATCAAAATGAGCTGAATCTCAGCTTTACCTTTGTCTCTGATCCCACTTGGATTGACTATCTTGATTTAAACATTACAGGCAACTCAGATGGGTCCATCTCCACAAAAGTCTATTGTAAACCTATCTCGGGCAACACACTCCTGCATGCTTCCATCTGTCACCCAAAAAATACCTCATGTGCTGTGGCAAAAGGCCAATTTATGAGACTAAAGAGAAATTGCAGCAGACATGAGGACTACATGCAGGAGGCCAAGTTGCTCGAGAATAGACTAAAACATAGGCACTATACTAAGAGTCACATTAAGGAAGCCAAATACAAAGTAGATTGCATCTCTAGAGAATCTATACTACAAGATAAAAACAAAAATACAACTAAAGATTTTAAGGGCATTCATTTGTGACCAGTTTTAGTGCACAATATCTGCAATATTGTGAGAAAACTTTTCCACTCCTGGCCGCTGATGATAAACTTACCGATACAGTTAGGGAGGGAATTAGATGCTCATATAAAAAATGTGCAACTCTTTCTTCCATTTTGTCCCCTACACAATTAAAGCAGAGCTCACAACAATCAATCTCCTGGCTTAGACATCTGGGAATGTATAGATGTGGCCATAAGAAATGTAATCCTTGTGATTATGCATTGATCACATCTGAATTTAGATCCATAGTAACAGGCCAAGTTTATCCCATACAAGCATGCCTTAATTGTACCAGCACAAATGTCATCTACCTTGTCACTTGCGTTCTTTGCAACCTTCAATATGTGGGGCTCACCTCAAGGGACATTAACTCCCGGATCAGGGAACACATATCCACACTTACTAGAGGTACTGCTACCACCCCTTTGGTGCAACACTTTGCAACCAAACATGATAGCTGCCTCAATTCCTTTAGATGGACAGCTATAGAAAAAGCCCAGGATTCCCCACATGGGTGGTAATCTTGAGAAGGTTTTGGCCAAACGTGAAGTATTTTTGATTTTTCAGTTAGGAACCAGACTTCCACAAGGTCTAAACTCAAGGTTTGACCTTCTTAACTATTGGGAGTAACTTTCCTGTCCTTCCTGTCATATTACTATCAGATGTTTCTGACGTGACATCTAAATCATCTTATAACTATATAGCTATATAAACTTGAATTTCCACAACTTGGAATTTTTCAACAACACACATGTTGGCCCTATTGGTTAATATAGTTAATATAATTAATATACATGACAAATGACAAATAGCAAAGTCCATTTAATGGTAAGAAAAACGGTATATAATATGTGTGGGTACAGTAAATGAGTAAGAGGAAAATTACACAAACACTGCAAAAATGTAAAAATAGCCTTGGTCCCAAACGGACAGAAAATGGAAAAGTGCTGTGGTCATTAAGCACATAGGGGTTAAGCACATTAAGGGGTTAATGTGACTCTTAGTATAGTGCCTCTGTTTTAGTCTATTCTCAAGCAACTTGACCTCCTGCATGTAGTCCTCCTGTCTGCTGCAATTTCTCTTTAGTCTCTTAAATTGGCCTTTTGCCATAGCATAGGAGGTATTTTTTGGGTGACAGCTGGAAGCATGCAAGAGTGTGTTGCCTGAGATAGGTTTACGATAGACTTTTGTGGAGATGGACCCAACTGAGTTGCCTGTAATGGTTAAATCAAGATAGTCAATACAAGTGGGATCAGAGACGAAGGTAAAGATGAGATTCAGCTCATTTTGATTAAGACAAGCTACAAAATTAGCTATATCCTGAGGGGGACCAGACCATATCACCTGGGATCCTCAACGATAGCCACTGGCCGGGAACTGCGGATAGAGATGGAAGAGATGGAGATCAGCAGAGGACGCTGCTGTCGGATGTTGTTACGATCTGTTTGGTCACAGATTCTCCAACTTTCAGTGCGCATCAGTACACCTCTGACGGCTACAAAATTAGCTATATCCTGAGGGGGACCAGACCATATAAAAAAAAAGGTCATCAATATATCTTTTATAAAAATATGTATGAGACCTGAAAGGGTTACCATCTCCATAAATGCTCTCTATTTCCCAACTGGCAAAATACAAATTAGCATATGAGGGCTGTCGTTGAGGATTCCAGGTGATATGGTCTGGTCCCCCTCAGGATATAGCTAACTTTGTAGCTTGGCTTAATCAAAATGAGCTGAATCTCAGCTTTACCTTTGTCTCTGATCCCACTTGGATTGACTATCTTGATTTAAACATTACAGGCAACTCAGATGGGTCCATCTCCACAAAAGTCTATTGTAAACCTATCTCGGGCAACATACTCCTGCATGCTTCCATCTGTCACCCAAAAAATACCTCATGTGTTGTGGCAAAAGGCCAATTTATGAGACTAAAGAGAAATTGCAGCAGACATGAGGACTACATGCAGGAGGCCAAGTTGCTCGAGAATAGACTAAAACAGAGGTACTATACTAAGAGTCACATTAAGGAAGCCAAATACAAAGTAGATTGCATCTCTAGAGAATCTATGCTACAAGATAAACACAAAAATACAACTAAAGATTTTAAGGGCATTCATTTGTGACCAGTTTTAGTGCACAATATCTGCAATATTGTGAGAAAACTTTTCCACTCCTGGCCGCTGATGATAAACTTACCGATACAGTTAGGGAGGGAATTAGATGCTCATATAAAAAATGTGCAACTCTTTCTTCCATTTTGTCCCCTACACAATTAAAGCAGAGCTCACAACAATCAAGCTCCTGGCTTAGACATCTGGGAATGTATAGATGTGGCTATAAGAAATGTAATCCTTGTGATTATGCATTGATCACATCTGAATTTAGATCCACAGTAACAGGCCAAGTTTATCCCATACAATCATGCTTTAATTGTACCAGCACAAATGTCATCTACCTTGTCACTTGCGCTCTTTGCAACCTTCAATATGTGGGGCTCACCTCAAGGGACATTAACTCCCGGATCAGGGAACACATATCCACACTTACTAGAGGTACTGCTACCACCCCTTTGGTGCAACACTTTGCAACCAAACATGATAGCTGCCTCAATTCCTTTAGATGGACAGCTATAGAAAAAGCCAAGGTTCCCCACAGGGGTGGTAATCTTGAGAAGGTTTTGGCCAAACGTGAAGTATTTTTGATTTTTCAGTTAGGAACCAGACTTCCACAAGGTCTAAACTCAAGGTTTGACCTTATTAACAATTGGGAGTAACTTTCCTGTCCTTCCTGTCATATTACTATCAGATGTTTCTGACGTGACATCTAAATCATCTTATAACTATATAGCTATATAAACTTGAATTTCCACAACTTGGAATTTTTCAACAACACACATGTTGGCCCTATTGGTTAATATAGTTAATATAATTAATATACATGACAAATGACAAATATAAATATATATGTAACAATATAACTATCCCTCAGCTTTTCAGCTGTTTGTCTTGACAGCTCACTTTTTTGCACCTATGTGCTTATGTATTCTGATCCCTCTATATACTCAGTCTGTTTATAGCTAGCGTGTTTCATTTATATTTCATACTATATAGTTGTCCTGTACTATGCACATATTACAATTCAGTACATTTCACACAACATAATGACATTTTCTGTGTTGGTGTTTAGTACTGTTTATGTTATGTTTAAGTTTTGCTTTTGTTTTTGTTTACAGCATTACAATGTAAAGAATGGTTTATATTCTATTATATTATGTTAGTGTATCTAGAACTGTATACAAAACAATATAGTATAATATGGTACATTATAGTGCACAGCACACTATGTTTTCTTTCTTTCTTTTCCTCTCTACTTTTGTCTGTTGCTCTAAGGGTTGATTCCTTATATTAGGATTGTTGAAGTGGGCGTGCTGTCTATGTAACTCATTAGGTTTTTTAGCCTATTAGATTCAATGTTACCCTTTTTAATTGTACACATGTGTGCAGCATCACAGGCTATGATTACGGCTCTCAGCCGAAACATGTAAGCCATTGGTGCCACGCTCACTCTGCTTTTACTTTGTTTGCACTGTTTACCCATTCAGCATGTGTTTGCTCTGCTTTTAAAGTTGGACTCAATAAACCTACATTTTATCCTTCAAATGCTTTTGGGACGTCATACTTTTTTTGTTTTGCTGCTATCATACCAGTGTATGAGTCCCATCGCTTTTTCCTCATTACACTGCAAGTGCCGGGTGAAGGTTTTTCGACACACACCCCAACATCATCACTGATGTATCACCTGGGATCCTCAACGACAGCCGCTGGCCAGGAACTGCGGATAGATGCAGAAGAAACGGAGATCAGCAGAGGACGCTGCTGTAGGATGTTGTTCCAATCTGTTTGGTCACAGATTCTCCAACTTTCACTGCGCATCAGTACACCTCTGATGGCTGTAGGAAACTGACTTATATTGAAGGGTAAGTGTGTCTTGCTGAAAGTCCCAATTGCCTGAGACGGCATACATACAATCTCTATAGGGGTTTACTATCCTAACTTTTTTTTTACCAAAAATAATAAACACTAAGGTTACAAAAAAATAAACGAAATTATCAAAAATAAAATCAATTACACCTAATCTAATAGCCCTATAAAAATAAAAAAGCCCCCCCCCAAATAAAAACACCCCTAGACTACAAAAATCTACCAATAGCCCTTAAAATGGCCTTTTGTAGGGAATTGCCCTAAATAAATCAGCTATTTTACCTGTTAAAAAATACAAAGTCCCCCCAACATTTAAAACCCACCACCCAACCAACCACCAAAATAAAAAAACTAACTCTAAAAAAACCCTAAGCTACCCATTGCCCCTAAAGGGGCATTTGTATGGACATTGCCCTTAAAAGGGCATTTAGCTCTTTTGCATTGCCCTTAAAAGGGCATTTAGCTCTTTTTCAAAGCCCAAAGCTCTAATCTAAAAAAAAACACCCAATTTTTTAAAAAACAAACAAAACTAGCTAACCCCAGAAGATCTACTCATGGTTTCTGAAGTCCGTACATCCATGTCCATCCAGGCAGTGAGGTCTTCATCCAGGCAGTCTTCTATCTTCATCCCGGTGGCATGGAGTGGAGCCATCCTGGAAGCTCGTCCCATCCTGCACGGAGCATCCTCTTCATACGGTCGCCGCTGTACACTGAAGTAATGCAAGGTAGCCATTTCAAAATGGCGTCCCTTAGATTCCTATTGGCTAATTTGATTCTTCAAATTCAAATCAGCCAATAGGATGAAGACTTCTCGCCACCTGGATGTCCGGACTTCAGAAACAGTGAGTAGATCTTCTGGGGTTAGCATGTTTTTCTGGGTGTTTTTTTTTTAGATTAGGGTTTGGGCTTTGAAAAAGAGCTAAATGCCCTTTTAAGAGCAATGCAGCAAAGCAAAAGAGCTAGATGCCCTTTTAAGGGCAATTCCCATACAAATTCCCCTTTAGGTTTTTTTAAGAGTTAGGTTTTTTTATTTTGGGGGTTGTTTGGGTGGTGGCTTTTACTTTTGGGGTGACTTTGTATTTTTTTTACAGGTAAAAGAGCTGATTTCTTTAGGGTACTACCCTAAAAAATCTCCTTTTAATGGCCATTGGTAGTTTATTGTAGGCTATGTGGTGTCTTTATTTTGGGGGGCTTTTTTATTTTTATAGGGCTATTAGAATAAGTGTAATTGTTTTTAATTTTTTTAATTTCGTTTTTTGTAATCTTAGTGTTTTTTATTTTTCGTGATTTTAGTATTTATTATTTTTGGTAAACAGATTATTTTAAAAAAAAAATTGTTGTAATTTAGATTTTTAATTTTTTTTCTTAGTGTTAGTTTTTTTAAAATTTGTAATTTAGATATTTTAATTTGTAGTACTATTTTATTTTATTAGAATAGTAAGGTTAGATTAATTTATAGTTTAATGTTAGGTTTATTTTTATTTCACAGGTAAGTTTTTATTTATTTATATAGAGTTATATTGTAATTTTAATTTAAAGTTAGGGGGTGTTAGGTATAGGGGTTAATAGTTTAATTTAGTGTTTTGCGATCTGGGGGACCGGTGGCTTACGGGTTAATAGGTTTATTTAGTGGCGGAAATGTGGGAGGCTGGAGGTGTAGGGGTTAATAACTTTATTTAATGGTGGATAATAACTTATTATAGTGGCTGCGATGTTAGAAAGCGGCAGTTTAGGGGTTAATATATTTAAATAGTGTTGGCAATGTGGGTGGGCAGCAGATTAGGGGTTAATAGGTTAATTTAATAGCCGCAATGTGGGTGGGTGGCAGATTAGTTTAAAATAGTGTTTGCAATGCGGGAGGGCGGAGGTTTAGGGGTTAATAGGTAGTTTATGGGTGTTAGTACTTTGCAATAGTTTAGTTATGAGTTTTTTTTTAAACTCTTTTGTTACACAAAATCCATAACTGCTGGTCTCGGCTGGTCTCAGATGGCGGTATGGATTGTGTCAGTATAGGCTGTAACGCAAGCATTTTAGCCTGAACTAACTAATGGTAACTAGCTAATGGTTTCATTACAATGCTTATAACTTGTGCCAGCAAACACATTTAATTCAAGATTAAATCAGTGTATGAAAGTGTATCTGTTACTCTGATAAATGAATATGTTGATTTATTTAATTGACTTTGTCATGTAATCTGTTGAAATATACATATTGGATAGATTAACCCTTTGATGACAGGGTTCTGATATAAACATTCTTATATAAACAAATTGAAATCCTGCAAATGTGCACGCGATTGTGAGATTTCAATGATGGGATCGGGTCAGGGGGGTTTCCCTATGATGCTAGGCACACCCTCCAGACCGCATTCACATCAGGACAGCCAAACGGCTATGACGTTCTATTCCATCCTAATGACGCTAAAGCCCGGCTCCGTTAGGATGGAATAGAACATCAGAACGGCTTTAAAATGTTAAAGCTGTCAATGTCATCAACAATATTAACCAGGGTGAAGAATTATCATACCACCTCTTTACCATCTAAGCTGTAAATAATAAATATTAAAGAGACATAAAATAACTTTTATATGTTTAGACCATGTACTATTTAATTAGCCCTCCTTTGAACAGATTATATTTTATTGATATCACTCTGGAAATATGATCTTAAAAATCGTATATTCACGATGAGACCACATCTCTAAGCTACATTTAAATATCCAATAATTTTTTTGTCAATAAAGTGCAATTTATTTTTAAATTATATGTTGGGTTTTTGAATCCTAATAACATATTTTTGCACTTTATGAAGCTGAATTCTAAAATCAAAGTTAGACGTTGACCTAACAGGAAATAACATGAACAAAATGACAGCATATAACAAGCCAAAAGTAATTAATAAGTTCAATGTAAACAGTGCAAATTATCACATTTTTGCTCTCTTTTATTTCAGTGGAAGCTAAAAACAACCTTCTGCTATAACAATTTAGCAAAGGGTAAAATAAACATCTGACGGTTTTGTAAACTGCTCAATGGTGTTAACATTTAAGTTATTTAAAAGCAATTGGTCAGCCAAAAAAACATCAGCAATGTAATTCAGTACTTAAAATTACACTAAACACTAAGGGGCATATTTATCAAACTCTGTATAGAGCTTGATGCCCCGTGTTTCCGCCGGAAACAGAAGTTGCACTATTTAAATATATTAACCCCTTCACACAATAATAAATAGGCCCTTAAGGCCTAGATTACAAGTGGAGTGCAGATTATTTTGTGAGGTTTTTTCGTGATCGTTTGCTGAATTTTTAAATTGCGCTTATATTACAAGTTGAGCGAAATCGCAATAATGATTTATGCTTGAATCATTACCCCGATCTCAGAGCTGTGGTTAACTGTTTTCCAAAAATAAAAAGAGTCACAAAACACATCAAAAATACATTACAAACACAAAAACTAACAGACAATTATATCTGGGCTGGGACCAAACCAAGAATCAAAAGACATAATATGTATCTCCCTAGAGAAAGAAGTGGACTTGGAATACCAGATCTAACCTCCTACAGAAGAGACACACTACTCCAAAATTTGGTGGAGTGGTGCCACAACACAGAGCATAATGCCTGGGTTTGACTCAACGCATATATACTTGTATATTTAACATGAACAATATGGGAACATTAGCATGGCTTCCCCCGTAATCCTGCCCAAAAACTATCTCTTCCTACTGCCTGATGGCAGAAATACTTCACAAATGGAATAAAACCTTAAACACAAGAACACACGTTTCATCATTACCATCCCCACTCCTCCTCATAAAAAAGCATTCAAACTACCATATCAATACTTAGACCGCTATCCACTACTGTCGAGTACCCTACATTTCGCACTAGAAGGAAATAAACTAATTACAAGGCAAAAGTTACAAGAACTACACCCTGGCCTTTATCTATCATGGATTAAGTACAACAGCTCTCCCATTTTTTCTCCTCACAAACTAATAAAAAAGCCATCTATAGCTCCAATCATGGGGGGGCGGAGATAGCGCCCAAACTTAGCAGATGCATAGTACTGGGGCTCCGATAAAAGGAATTTATTTTTTTAGAATGATTGAGCCTTAATTCTATTTAAGTATGATTTGTACATGCTAGATGCCCTCTATAACTGAATGAGAAGCTGATTGGTGCGTTAAGAGTGTCATCCCTTGGGCGGAGGAGAGTGAAAACCACTAATGTAGATTGGGCCTAGTTGGTGGCGAGGCCCTCCGAGACCTGTGAATTACAAAACAGCGGACACTGAGTTACGCAGTATAATAGACCCTTTGCTATGGAGGACTTATATAGTATGCTGCGGACCTATATGGAGGATCTTGAGAGGGGATTCTGCGAAAGAATAGATGGTATTATCATGTCCGTGAATGGAGTGAGAGATGGCCTGAGGTCTAGAAAAACAACAGTAGCCGCACCATTGAATCTGAAGATGAGTCTTATGGGACCTACTTCTTTCGCACTCTCCTGTTTACCGTTAGCGGGTGATGAGGTGAGACGGAAGGACAAGTGCCTTCGAGAGCAGCTACGTGAACAGCAAATCCCTGCTGATCTGACCCCTCAGAGATGTAGCCCAGCTGTGACAGTAAGCGCCTCTAGAACACGAGTTGTTGTTGTATGTGGCGGTGAAAGTAAAGCGACCCTGCAGAGCTGCTTAGAAGAGGAATTTGCCTGGAGTGGTATCTGGATGGGTGCTTGGGGAAGTGCCGTAGGCTCCCCAGAGTGTTGCCTGGACCTAACTAGAATACATGAGAAAATGGCTAGAGACTTACAGTGTGCTTCGCTGGTTATCAACACTCCGCATGCAATGGCTACTTTCCTGCCTGTTTGTGATGGTCTGTGCTGTGCCGTAGTCCCGTGAACTTCCAGCCAACGCGTCGCCTCAAATTGCGCACGGACTGGGGACAGAAGGGTCTACTGCGCTGCCTATACTCTCATAGAGTAGGTGTAGGTTTAGCTCTGTGAGTAAGGACATTGCTATCTAGGACCAACATATTACTGTTATTAAGTTACATCAGCTACCCACTCTTTGTTTTTGTTTTCTTTTACATGTTGGTCTAGATCATTGGTGCCTCAAATATTTTTATTTCTGTGTTATCACTATATTTGCGTACACTGGCAGGGTATTTAGTCCTTCTCCCATTTGTAAGGCATACTACCATACAGATAATAAACCTCCTATATATATTTACTATTTCCCTTTTATATACCAATAGGTACATGGGAAGATTTTTCTTGATGGGTTAAATTGCTTACTTTTATCATAGGAACAGACATATGCTAAACCTGGCACCCTCAGAGTCCTTATTTAGTGAAAATTTGGAACTCCTTCCTACATATAATTTGCAACAGAGACTGTTCCCTTAATACTACTGTAGTCCCCTTCTGATAATGTATGTTTTTTGAGGAGGGGAGTATCTACGTCAGATATAACTTAGATGCATTTTTTACCCAATGAAGGGGACTTCCTTACCGGCTTTGGATCCGCAACCCCCCTCCCAACTTTGGGATTCGGGATAAATAGTTTATCCTCCATACTCCCTTTTTGGCAGAGTTAAGTAGCCTCTGCCCTGTTCGTAGAGCCTATGTCACAGTTTGTATCTATATGGGTGTCCCATGGCTCTCCGGATTCCACTAATGAAAGATTTCTAATATTTATTCTTCTGTGTTTTCATGTCTCTAGACTGCTTATTTTTATAATCTTGGTAAAGCTGTTAGCTCACATAACTATTCAATGTTTGTGTTCGATCTACTGGTTTGGTTTAAAGTTCAAAGGTTTTGGGGCGACCAATATATGTGTTTCCCCCGTATTTCAGAGAGTAAGATCCTGATGATAACCCTGGATAGCATAGGTGATGGGGTGGTATCTTAATGAGAATGTATGGAGACATCAGTAAATCTGAATCATAATAAACCTGATATATATAGTTTAACTGCCCTGAGGGGGCTACAGAGTTTTTGTAGTCCTGATAGTTCTATATGTCATGCTAGATTATAAACCTTTAGAGCTTGCAGCCTTTATATTATTAATTTCTCTGATATTATGCCAACTATATTAATGTGAACAGCTAAATTTTTACACATATTAGTACTTAGATCTTGCTGTGTAGCAGTCCTTGAAGTTTTATTTCTCTGATACAAAGTTGAGCACTTGTAAATTCAATGTTCTTGTTATTTGCTTTATTAATGTGTCCTCAGTGGTTAACCAAACTCCCTGGTCCCTAAGTGGTCCTGTTTGCTTGGAGGATGGTGTGAATTGATAAAAACAAAAAAATTAGGTATTCAGAATATCATGTTATGTCGAGTTGCTTTCTGTTGAATTTCCCACATGATGTAATGTATTTGATTGTTGTCTGTTTATACCTAAATGTCATATACAAATTTTATCTTTACCGATATGACTGTGGTGTAAAAGACATTTTTACCTCAATAAAAATAATAAAAAAAAAAAAAAAAAAAGCCATCTACAGAAATCTGACTCTGTTCAACCAAATATGCACCTTGTCAATAACCCCTAAACACATTATATCACTCAATTACAGCATACTACTGGCCCCCAGCTGTACTCTTTTACCATCATACATAACAAAATGGCAGAAGGAATTGGGTTAGATACCATGACCTAGTTGAAAACCTTTGTAACAACAAAACGAGCATTGGCATCATCACAAGAGATGCTACTAAAATTTCAATGTCATTGGTACCTCAACCCACAAATACTCCACATATCACTACCCTCTTTAAGCGATCGCTGCTGGAGCAGATGTGGGGAGAAGGGAAATTTACTGCACATTTGGTCGTCATGCCCGAAAATTCAAACCTACTGGAACAAAGTGATTGGAGTGATCTCGGACAAACTGGGTGCCCTAATTCCGAACACACCTGATATCCTCTTCTTTCAATCCCTCCCAAAACTGAAAGATAACATTAAACACTCCCTGTTGACTATAATGCTCAATAGTGCTAAAAAAATCATCCCTAAAAAAATGGAAGACCCCAACCACCCCCACGCTTGAAGAATGGTGCATTCAAGTGACGGACCTATTGTTACTGGAAAAATACCATTATCTATAAATGGTTAATGTGAAAGTAAACATTGCAATGACATAGCTGTGGAGACGCCTCAGTGCTTAACTGGACCTCAAACAGCAAGCCTACCCCCGTAATGATACTTCTACCCTCTTTCTCACACCACCACCCTTTCTTAAAGATAATTAAGTATATACATTGTATATATTGTGTTGGATTTCCTTATTATTTTAATTTTTATTTTTTGCCCTATCCCCTCCCATTCAACCTCAAAAGATGTGGAAAAAATGGTCGACTGTTGGGTCACATTTTTATTGGAATACAATATATTATTGAATGTACATGTAAAGGATATTCTTACTAGTGAACTTACAGACAGAAATTGCATTGAAGAGTTTTGTTAACAGTTGAAGTAAAACCTTATTTTGCTTACATTGAGTTGAAATAAGATTAACACCGAGCAGAAATTATCCAAAGACTGATCCACGAGGCTGCATCCTCACTCTCAGGAATTATAGACTTTCCTCTGAACCCCTCTATGGGACCATAGCATCAGTGTGCCCTCTTCAGGGGTGACAACTACACCGTGTTCCAGTTCTACTGTAGTAACATACTATAAAGCACAGCAAACAATTGTTATTTATATGTTTCTTTGTAATGCAATTCATTATTTAAATAAAGCTTATTTTAAAAAAAATACATTACAAACTACACTTACACTCATAATAACACCATAATGGCTCAAAGATATGAGATCTCAGGTGTTAGAAAAATAAATACAGCCAATGGACTTTAACATAGAGATACATAAAGACATATTGCATTGTAGCCCTTTGCAGTTAGGTAGATAAAAACATGTTAAAGCATATTTATTATGCAATATTTATATTTTCATGTTAATTAAGTGCATTTTACACTATGCAATCATGTATGCACATTTTACTGTATTCAATAGGGTATGTGAATATTACAAAGAAACATGTTAATATTCCTATTTTCATGTCGGGTTAGTGCTAATGAGAATTTGTGATGGGGTTTGCGCGAGAGTGTTTTTTTTCCCACTCTTTTTTTCTATATGGACTTCTATGGAGAAATACGTGAATGCGCATGTGATATTGTAAGTTCTGATTTTTGCAATGGTCAGGTTACCGCTAGAATTTTTTTTTTTTTTCAATGTGTAATACCAGCGTAACCTCACTATTGAAAAAATGGAAATCTTAATGGAGTAAATGCAAAACACTGCTCCACATGTAATCTAGCCCCAAATACACTAAATTGTATGCACCTCCCTCCAGTTATGGGAGGTTACATTGCAGATATCTGAAGGAGAACTGCTGCACATGTGTAAACACTTCAGCACTGAAATGCAATAAAAAGTAAATTTCAACATGGTGGCACCTATGAGGAGGCCGGAATAACCTCAATATTATGCTTATAAAATGTATATAGTGTTTAATGTCCCTTTAGTTGTTGATATTTATTATTACCTAGATTACAAGTAAAGCACACAAATATTAGTGCTCTTAAGCGTTAACTGTGCACAAGCTAAAGTCTCAGGCACCCTAATATTTGGAGGTTGGATAACACAACCACACTAACTCCCTTTCCTCATAGACTTCTATGGAATGTGCTTTAAAAGCCACACATACAAATATACACACACACACATATATATATATATATATATATATATATATATATATATATATATACATCCAAACACCAACTTGTTCCCACCGGTGGGCATCTGCCTGGGTGCAGACTTGAAAGCAGTATAGAAACCAAAAGAAGATGCACTCTCAGGACTTTTAACAACAAAGTAAAGATTACTTTATTTGTGGAATGTTTTCCCCTTCGTCAGATAGAATATACAGATAGAATATACCACTAACAAGTAGTGATATAAGCTTTAGAGCCTATCGAGCGCAAACACAAGGGATCACACAACTGGATACAAAGTAATAGATAGTATAATGTAATAAAATATGAATGTGTAAATATATATATATATATATATATATATATATATATATATATATATATATATATATATATATATATATATAGATACAAATACTAAAACTGACCAAATGGAAACAGAGGAATAAATAAATTAGTAAATAAATCTCTACTGAATAGATTGCTTGTATAAAAATACCAATATTTTAAATGAATACATAAACAATTTCAGTCAGATTTAAATTGAAAACAACATGTGATACTATGAATTAATTGAAATTGCTTAAAATTAATTTAAATTAATTGAGTCAGAAACCACAATTTTTTGTCTCCTAAGAAAGCTGCTAAATACAAAATCCCCCAATAGCGAAATATTTTTTTCCAAATATTTCTATTTAATTAATAGAAAAGTAAAATGGGAGTATGGGGGATATGATTTAAGTGCTAAAAAACGGACAAAAAAATTTAACTTATTAATTAAATTTCAAAAAAATATATATATAAAATAGGGGCACAAAGAGTTAATATATATTTGCGCTCCTATTACTATAAAAATGATGTATGATAATACCTATCTAGATCAAATAAAACATATTCAAATCCAATAGAGCAATATACATAAGTGAGAAATACAACTAATAAATATTGTGTGAGAAATACAAATAAACAAAGTATAAGATAGGAAAAAAGCAATAGTATGAATGAGTCCCGAAATCGAAAAAATACAGTTCAAGCCACTAGGGTACGCACTAGGAGTATGTGATATCAGGCTAAAGTCCCATGAATTCAAAAACACTCCAATCGGTGAGGGAAATCCACACAAGCCCTTTTGAAAATATACTCACAGGAACTACCCTCAATCGATATGAGGTAAGGGGAGAGAGTAGGTCCTCAGTGGAACTTGTGTGTACACAATCTCTTGTACGATCTCTTTATTCAGGGTCCCTTGTCAAGCTCGAGCGGTATGGGAGGTATGCAAGAAAAAAAGAGTGCAATACTAATGCAATAACGTATGACACAATTTATTTGGCTTTAAACACATTGCACACAGGATGGTAAAAATTTGCACTAAAATGTTTGGTAGAAAGATTTGAGACACCAGTAGAAACAAACAAGCTTAATACATTTCTATGGGACCTTAATGAGAATAAAATGGAGAAATACGACATTCAGGAAGGTATAGCCTTGGGTTTAGAGGAAGGAGAAGAGATGGGGCATGATATACCAGATACTCCAGGTCTAGATCCCCATAGTTCTAACTGGGATGTATAGAAACCGATCAGGTAGAGATAATAGATATGTGACTAATCAAGCACCAGTAAGAAACCTGAATCCATTAAAAACATGTGTTTTTTGAGGGTTTACTAGTAATGGGTAAAGTGGTGTGCATAACACACAAACTCTAAAACAGTATCCTCCGAATACCAAAAACAATAACTATATAAAAAATAAATATAAATATAAAAATAAAAATCAATATTCTAATAAACACCATAATAAACAGAAAGGGAAAGAAACCCCAAATAAATATGATAGATTCACTAACCAGACTAATCAACAATATGTGCCTAATAGTGATACATAATATTCAAAGACCTATCAGGGTTTTCCAGGGGCCAAGTTCCAAAGACCACCAAACATAAGTCAGGAACCCAATTTTTTGGATGAATGGTCAGACAGGAAAGAAACTCCCCCTTGGAGAGTAAAGGGAATGAAAAGAGGAATAGAAAAACTAGACGAGGATGTAGAGGAGGAAAGAAATTTTGAAAACAAAAGGAGAAAACCATCAAGGATGTGAGTGAGGGTGACTTAATGAAGGTATTTAACCTCTCTAAAATAAATCTTACAATAGAGGAGGAAATTCTCCTGAGGCAAGGCCTTTCTTTTGGTGCACAAAGGTCTAAAAGCCCCCCAGGCAGACCAATTGTGTTGGGCATAAATTCTCTTACTACTATATTGTTCGAATTCGTGGACACATATCTGCAGCCATTAGTCCCACTTTTAAAATCATATATTAGGGATACCATGGATATAATCAATAAAATTTGTCCTATAAAGTGGGAGGAGAATTACCAGTGGGTAACACTAGATCTGAGTAGCCTGTATACATGCATCCCTCACAACAAAGGGGTATCAGCTATTGAATTTTGACTGAACTATAGAAATACCCTACCTAAGAACACCCAGAATTTTCTCCTTCAAGCCATAACATTCATACTTGAACATAACTTTTTTCTCTTTGAAAGTAAATATTATTTACAGATCAGTGGCACGGCTATGGGCACTAAATTTGTCCCAAGCTTTGCCAACCTCTATATGGGGTTTTTTGGAAAACAATAACATTTGGAATCATAATCCTTTCATATCAGTTACAGTTATGTGGGGCCGCTATATCGACGATATAGTGATGATATGGAAAGGAGGAGATGAAGCCCTCTTAGATTTTATCAAATTTGTAAACACTAATGAAGCGCACAGAAAATAAATGGAATTTCTGGATTTAGTATTATCTACTGAGGGTGATCAGATTTCCTCTAAACTTTTAAAAAAAGAAACAGATAGGAATGGGTATTTGCATGCCAGTGGCTGCCACCATCCAAACTGGATTAAAAATATTCCTTACGAGCAGTTCCAACGTATTCTGAGGAACTGCAGTAGGATGGAGGATTTTGAACGTGAATCTGAAAATCTGAAGAAAAGGTTCATTAGCAAAGGCTATAGAAAGAACAATATCGATAAAGCCTATCTTCAGGCAAAAAACACCCATAGAGATGAACTGCTAAAAGTGCGACCACATAAGAAAAATAATAAAATTCATGAGGGCATTAAGTTTGTTACCACTTACAATGTAGGCGCCAAAGAAATTCAAGCAGTGATAAAGAAACACTGGCATATATTGGAAAAAGATGAACTATTAAAAGATGTTTTACTATTAGGTCCCAAGAGAATTTTTAGGAAAAATAAGAATTTTAAGAATATTCCGGCACCAAGTGAATTGAGAGGAAATTGTAAAAATGAAGGGAATTGGTTAAGCTCAAAATCAATTGGGTATTTCAATTGTAATAGGGCCAACTGTGTAGCGTGCAAGCACCATTATGATAAAAAAACCTACAAAACAAGTAATATCCACCAGTAACAAGTCAGTGTGCGTGATTGAAACTCTATGTAACTGCAAATCAACATTTGCAGTTTATCTTCTGCAATGTGCTTGCGGTTTCCAATACATAGGACGCACGACCCGCCCCTTTAGAGTCAGACTTCTGGAACACATAAATAATATAAAAGCTGGTTTAACCACACATAATGTTCCAGTGCACTTTACACACTTTCATAACAAAGACCCACAAGGTCTAAAAGGAACTATTTTGGAAATAGTTAAACAAAATAAAAGGGGAGGAAGCAGGGCTCTGGATTTTCGAAAAAGGGAAACCTTTTGGATCCACAAAATGGAGACTTTAGTGCCACTAGGGCTAAATAAGGATATTGACCTAGCTGCTTTCCTACTCTAATATGACTATTTAGGTAATAGTTATTATATTTACATTTCTAAATATGGATATATAACATTATATTAGGAGTATGCTCTCTTCAAGGGTAATAGTCGGTAGATATGCATGTGAGTTGTGCTTAATAAGTACTACAAATGATATTGAATATTTTATAAATTATTTGTGCTCTCATATTAGGACCTTTTTTGAGTGTGTGTATACGTACACATATATGTATCTTGTTCTCTAACATACATTTCTGCTTACTAATGAGGTATTTTAATACTTTAATTTATTATTTTTTGCAATTTTAATATTTTAATATACTAATAAACTTTTGTATATTTTTATTAACTAATATTAATTAATTATTTTTTTATTATTCTTTTATGCGAAGAGTTGCTGAAGTGTCTTTATTGTAAAAGGTGGTCTGCAAGTTTTTTTCTAAATTTAGGTCAATCAGTAATACTAGGGGTTTTTCTAATCATCTTGCTCCAAATGTTGAAAAGGGTTATCTTAGGTGTTTGTGTTATATTTTGAAAGTTGTCAATATTTGAAATATTCTGAACATACCCATTTTTTTCTATGGTCTTAAAAGATAAATATTTTAATTGTTCAACACATATTATATGTTTGGAACACATTTTTCTAGTATCAAATAATTTGAGCCCGTTTATGTCATTTTGATTCCATATGATATACGATGTTGGCTCTCTCTTTTTTCACATTATTTTAAAATTCTCTTATTCAAGAGTGAACTAAATTGTATATGTAGCTAAATGTGCTTTTAGTATATGTCTAACAATAAGAAGCACACATAACAATATGGGAATACGTGTGTTAAAAGTTTATTTTAAAGAGGTCGTATCAAGTGTACTGACATCACATTAGATCCGATATTTAGATCTCTCACTGACACGTAGCTGCAGAATGATGTCAGTTTTCTGACATTTTTCAGGAGGCCAATGAGCATCGTAACCGGGTCAGTGGGGGTGTCGGCATCTTCTCAAATAAGTTTTGTCTTGCAGTTAGTTTTATTATTCAATCAATACTATTGTCTCTGATGAAGAAGGTAGAAAAGATTTTCTGTAACAGCCTTCGAAACGCGTCAGGCACTATACAACTAGTACTATTTGATTGACATACCGCAGACCACCTTATGGCATTACTTGTTTGTACTGCAGCTAGCATACAACAATATATTCTCTAATTGGGAAATAAAAGTTTATGTACCTTTGGGATTACCATAGAGGTGTTATATATAAGCCTACAAGTTACCTCATAACATTGAGGGCTAAAATTGTGAGTACAAATTTTTACCATCCTGTGTGCAAAGTGTTTGAAGCCAAATAAATTGTGTCATACGTTATTGCATTAGTATTGCACTCTTTTTTTCTTGCATACCTCCCATACCGCTCGAGCTTGACAAGGGACCCTGAATAAAGAGATCGTACAAGGGATTGTGTACACACAAGTTCCACTGAGGACCTACGCTCTCCCCTTACCTCATATCGATTGAGGGTAGTTCCTGTGAGTATATTTTCAAAAGGGCTTGTGTGGATTTCCCTCACCGATTGGAGTGTTTTTGAATTCATGGGACTTTAGCCTGATATCACATACTCCTAGTGCGTACCCTAGTGGCTTGAACTGTATTTTTTCGATTTTGGGACTCATTCATACTATTGCTTTTTTTCCTATCTTATACTTTGTTTATTTGTATTTCTCACACAATATTTATTAGTTGTATTTCTCACTTATGTATATTGCTCTATTGGATTTGAATATGTTTTATTAATTTATTTAATTTCCTCCTCTATTGTAAGATTTATTTTAGAGAGGTTAAATACCTTCATTAAGTCACCCTCACTCACATCCTTGATGGTTTTCTCCTTTTGTTTTCAAAATTTCTTTCCTCCTCTACATCCTCGTCTAGTTTTTCTATTCCTCTTTTCATTCCCTTTACTCTCCAAGGGGGAGTTTCTTTCCTGTCTGACCATTCATCCAAAAAATTGGGTTCCTGACTTATGTTTGGTGGTCTTTGGAACTTGGCCCCTGGAAAACCCTGATAGGTCTTTGAATATTATGTATCACTATTAGGCACATATTGTTGATTAGTCTGGTTAGTGAATCTATCATATTTATTTGGGGTTTCTTTCCCTTTCTGTTTATTATGGTGTTTATTAGAATATTGATTTTTATTTTTATATTTATATTTATTTTTTATATAGCTATTGTTTTTGGTATTCGGAGGATACTGTTTTAGAGTTTGTGTGTTATGCACACCACTTTACCCATTACTAGTAAACCCTCAAAAAACACATGTTTTTAATGGATTCAGGTTTCTTACTGGTGCTTGATTAGTCACATATCTATTATCTCTACCTGATCGGTTTCTATACATCCCAGTTAGAACTATGGGGATCTAGACCTGGAGTATCTGGTATATCATGCCCCATCTCTTCTCCTTCCTCTAAACCCAAGGTTATACCTTCCTGAATATCGTATTTCTCCATTTTATTCTCATTAAGGTCCCATAGAAATGTATTAAGCTTGTTTGTTTCTACTGGTGTCTCAAATCTTTCTACCAAACATTTTAGTGCAAATTTTTACCATCCTGTGTGCAATGTGTTTAAAGCCAAATAAATTGTGTCATACGTTATTGCATTAGTATTGCACTCTTTTTTTCTTGCATACCTCCCATACCACTCGAGCTTGACAAGGGACCCTGAATAAAGAGATCGTACAAGAGATTGTGTACACACAAGTTCCACTGAGGACCTACGGTCTCCCCTTACCTCATATCGATTGAGGGTAGTTCCTGTGAGTATATTTTCAAAAGGGCTTATGTGGATTTCCCTCACCGATTGGAGTGTTTTTGAATTCATGGGACTTTAGCCTGATATCACATACGTCAAGTGCGTACCCTAGTGGCTTGAACTGTATTTTTTCGGTTTTGGGACTCATTCATACTATTGCTTTTTTCCTATCTTATACTTTGTTTATTTGTCTTTCTCACACAATATTTATTAGTTGTATTTCTCACTTATGTATATTGCTCTATTGGATTTGAATATGTTTTATTTGATCTAGATAGGTATTATCATACATCATTTTTATAGTAATAGGAGTGCAAATATATATATTAACTCTTTGTCCACATATTTTATATATATACTGTATATATATATATTTTCACTTTGAAACTTAATAAGTTTAATTTTTGTCCTTTTTTAGCGCTTAACTCATACTCCCTTCTTACACACACATATACATACATATATATATATATATATATATATATATACATCTTTGAACCCTTCCTTGTCAAACACTTTGACATATACCATGTAAACAAAGTATAAGATAGGAAAAAAGCAATAGTATGAATGAGTCCCAAAACCGAAAAAATACAGTCATACTATTGCTTTTTTCCTATCTTATACTTTGTTTATTTGTCTTTCTCACACAATATTTATTAGTTGTATTTCTCACTTATGTATATTGCTCTATTGGATTTGAATATGTTTTATTTGATCTAGATAGGTATTATCATACATAATTTTTATAGTAATAGGAGTGCAAATATATATATATATATATATATATATATATATATATATATATATATATACTAACTCTTTGTGCACCTATTTTATATATATACTGTATAAATTTATTTTTTTTACTTTGAAACTTAATAAGTTTAATTTTTTTTTTTTAGCGCTTAACTCGTACTACCTTTTTACACACACACCTATATATATATATATATATATATATATATATATATATATATATATATATATATACATCTTTGAACCCTTCCTTGTCAAACACTTTGACATATACCATGTTCCTTTTAAACCCTTTATATACATTCTGGGGCTAACTGAGACCAACCAGGGACCCTGGGCAAAAGTGTGGCAGGGTCCCCCACCCCCTTTTTGCTCCACCTACCTACTTCCTCTGCCCCTTCTTCACCATATTTCCCCTCCCACCCCTTGTGCTCCTCCCACCTCATATGCCCCTCCCCTGCCATGTTTTTAATTGCCAAATAAAGAGACAATTTTGTTTCCTTAAATATTTTATTAAGAAGCATTTACAATCATTTACAATCATTTGTGCCATGATTGCACAAGCTGTTTGTAAATAATTTCAGTAAGAAACCTAAAGTTTGTGAAAAAGTTAAAGATTTGTTTTTTTATTTGTTCACATTTGGCGGTGAAATGGTGGCATACAGTATACCAAAATGGGCGTAGATCAATAGTATGGATTGCCTACTAACATATATATATATATATATATATATATATATATATATATATAAAGAAAGTTCATAGGTATATGCACTCTCACCAACAGTTCAACTGCCAGGGTGCTCTCAAGGAATCAATAAAAGTGTGTAATAAAGCACTCTCTGGACTTCAGACTTCAATCATGATGAAATTTAATAAATGTGACGTTTCGGGACACACACGTCCCTTCCTCTGACAAGTGAGAACTACAAACAAACAGACTTATAAAGGCATACAAAACCCTCCCCAATTGAATCTCCAATCACTGGAGAACGTGTGCAAATTCTTGGTCAAAACCAATACATGTAAATGTATATTCAAAATATATTATCATGTGTACATTCTTATAAAAAGTGAAAGATAATAAACTGTTTGCCCAGCAGTAAAATCATAAGTAAAATTATTAATGTGTGGATTAAAAAGCTTAAGTAATGCCCCACTGTCCTCATCGAATGCCACCTTACAAACCGCATAACACCCCCATGTGGAGAAGTGGACTATCCCAAACAACACAACCCTGTTTACGTCACAATGGGTTACTCCCCTGCTGTGATTAAATAGCCGTAATGCAATGATCAAGTCACTGAACACCATAAATTATAAGAATGTGAGGCTGATCACATAGCATACGGTTCACACACCTAAACACCAAATATTATGCCTGGTTGCTACAAGAAATATAAGCTATACCTCGTTCAATGCTTTCATCGCTCATACACGCCCCCTTGGGTCAAAGTCCCATCTATTGGATAAGCCATCATGTTGCCTAAGTAACAGGGAAATCAAAACAAAAGGCTTCATCATATGTAAGCATGTTGGCTAATAAGCGCATCTACTCCCTCATTGGAACACCTAAACGCCCCCTCCGAGCACACCTACTCTCTCATAGGTTAGGAGCATAGTGAATGAACGCATCTACTCTCTCATTGGTATACCTAAACTCCCCCTAAGCGCACACCTACTCTCTCATAGTTTAGGAGCATAGTAAATAAACATAAGTTTAATAACGCTCCTAGGCCAGATAACGATTTTATTGGGTAAACACAAAAAAATCGGCACATAACATATGGCGCGAATTCCTCAGTTTGTCACTTAAGGAAGGCTAACATAACGACTAATTCTTATGTACTCACCCAGATTCAACTGAACCATCATACATCAGTCCCTCAGTGCATATCTTGAAAATACATGTGATCCTACTAATCATACGCTAGAATCAAAACACTCAAATTACTAAATGAAGACAGGCTAGCTAGGATACCCTGTATCACCGTTTCAGAAACATACACAGTAGGTTATATAAAGGAAACATAAATCAAATAAACCTAGGGTACCATAAAACACCCCAAAACAAATAATTATATAAAAAAAAAATCCATATGCAAATTATTACATAAAAAGAAAACTCATTGCTTCAGTAAATATAATGAAAGCATTCTGTCTATCAAACCTTAACTACACAAAGAAACTGAAGATAGGCCAATCTCAGGTCATTCCCCCAGTGTTCCACTATTCAACTTTAGTCATATCATACAATAATGAAAAAAAGGGAAGTAACAATATAGGACCCCACATCGCCTCATAAGGGTGTCTGCAGAATGTGAGAACAGGCATGGTTAAAGCTGAATAAAATGTGTGATTGTGCACAAATGTCTTCCTATAAGTGAATGTGTATATTAAAAAATGTTAAAAACAAAATGTAACTCCTTATAGAAATCATAAATCACCGGCTCATAAATCTTAAACAGAGCCTTCATGGTAATATACTGAACTCAGAAGACCAGAACCAAAGGACAAGGGAAGGGGGGGGGGGGAAATGGGGGGGAAGGGGGGGAAAGAAAGGGGGGGAGAGGGGAGAGGGAAAAGGGGGGGCAGGGGGGGATGGAGGGGGAAGGGGGGAAAGGGGGGAAAGGGGGGAGGGGGGGAGGGGAGAGAAAGGGGAAAGGGGGAAAAAGGGGAAGAACAAAAACCGAGAGAGGAAAAAAGAAAAGAAGGATGACAAAAAAGGAAAGAAACAAAAAACAAAGGACAAAAAAGATAAAGGAAAAGAAAATAAAAGAAAGAAGGAAAAAAAGAAAGAAAAAAATAATAAAAATAAAAAGAAGAAACAGGAGAAAGCCATCCATAGCAACAGTAGTATAGTGAGGCTAGAATAGTATATAAAGCCCCATATTAAATGCAATCTTGTAATCTCATCAAATTAGTTTTCTATGGGACTCCCACTAGGCATAAGGATGATGCTCAACTACAGTCACAATTAGCCCAAGTATGCCTGCCATCCTGTATGGGTATTAAGGCCTCTTGGCGTCAGAGTTCCCAATTCATGTATCCAGTGAGTCTCCTTCTTAAGAAGTAGTTTGGCTCTATTTCCTCCTCTCTTTAGATTTGGCACATGGTCAATCAACCGAAATCTCATATCAGTCACAGTGTGGTTCATCTCAAGGAAATGTCGAGCCACCGGTTGGTCGGCCTCACCATTCTTTAGAGCTGCTCTTATGCTCGACCGGTGGTCCATCCTCGTCCTGGCGTCGTCTGTGGTCTTGCCAATGTAGAACATACCACATGGGCAGTTCAAGAGGTATATAACATAGGTGGTGGTACATGTTAAGAAATAATTAATCCTATATTTCCTCTTCATTTCTGGATGCTGAAAGGAGTTACCCGCATGCATACTGTTGCACGTGACACAACCAAGACACTTGAAGCACCCATTCTTTTTCTTCAGCCATGTCTGTTTATCCGATAAGGGCGAGATGTCCGTCTTCATGAGAGAATCCCTAAGACTTCTACCCCTGCGGTATGCTAGACGTGGTGCTTCCCACCTTGTGAATGGTAAAGTAGCATCTTTTTCAATCAACTTCCATTCCTCTTTGACTGCTCTAGAGATCCGATATTGATCCGGGGAATAAGTTGTCACAAATGTAAGTTGTTTATTACTTGCACCCTCTGTTTTACTCTTCCCAGTCTCCTGGACCACCTGATCACACATTTTCATCAATTCCTTCTTCTTGTGGACAAATCTATCAGTCATCTCCATCAGTTGTTCGTGACAACATTCCGGATCAGTGTTGTTGCGTATCACTCTTTGAAATTGGGCCTTAGGTATGTTCTTGATCAGGGATTGCTGATGGCAACTTGTTGCATGTAGGATCGTGTTCCTATCAGTGTCTTTCTGGAACAACGTAGTGCCAATAATGCCTGAGGATTTGAATACTCTGACATCTAAGTAGTCCACAGTGTCACTATTGGCCACAAATTGAAACCTAATGGTACTGTCAAGGATGTTAAGGGTCTGAACCCATTCATCAAGAGACTGTTTGTTGCCCTGCCAAACCAAAAACAGATCGTCGATGTATCGACAATAAAATTGTATAGATGTGTTGTCAAACACCCTCATCTGGGTTGTCTTATATTCCGCCATGTATAAATTTGTCAGCGATGGGGCCACATTGGACCCCATCGCTGTGCCAGCAATTTGAAGAAAACATTTATCATCAAAAAGAAAATAGTTCCGTTCCAAACACATAGTAATTAGCTCTATTAAGATGTGTTCAGGAGGACCAATATAGGGTGTGAGTCTTAAGGCATTGGCTACTGCCACAATTCCTGCTGCGTGTGGGATTACAGAATAAAGAATAGAGACGTCCATGGTGACCAAGAGATCAGACTCGGTGATTTCTTTCAAACTTGTGATCTTCTGTATGAATGATGTTGAGTCCTTTATGTATGATCTTATTCTTTTCACCAATGGTTGAAGGAAATGATCAACATATATAGCCAACTGTTGGAGAAAAGATGGATTATCCAATAGATGGGACTTTGACCCAAGGGGGCGTGTATGAGCGACGCAAGCATTGAACGGGGTATAGCTTATATTTCTTGTAGCAACCAAGCATAATATTTGGTGTTTAGGTGTGTGAACCGTATGCTATGTGATCAGCCTCACATTCTTATAATTTATGGTGTTCAGTGACTTGATCATTGCATTACGGCTATTTAATCACAGCAGGGGAGTAACCAATTGTGACGTAAACAGGGTTGTGTTGTTTGGGATAGTCCACTTCTCCACATGGGGGTGTTATGCGGTTTGTAAGGTGGCATTCGATGAGGACAGTGGGGCATTACTTAAGCTTTTTAATCCACACATTAATAATTTTACTTATGATTTTACTGCTGGGCAAACAGTTTATTATCTTTCACTTTTTATAAGAATGTACACATGATAATATATTTTGAATATACATTTACATGTATTGGTTTTGACCAAGAATTTGCACACATTCTCCAGTGATTGGAGGTTCAATTGGGGAGGGTTTTGTATGCCTTTATAAGTCTGTTTGTTTGTAGTTCTCACTTGTCAGAGGAAGGGACGTGTGTCCCGAAATGTCACATTCATTAAATTTCATCATGATTGAAGTCTGAAGTCCAGAGAGTGCTTTATTACACACTATATATATATATATATATATATATATATATATATATATATATATATATATATATATATATATATATATATATATACTGTATATATACATATATATATATATATATATATATATATATATATATATAGTTTTGATAGGTAAATATAAAAAAAGCTCCATTTCTGTTTAAATGTAGTGATGGCAAAAATGCTAAAAATGCTCTTTTGGGTACCTTTTAGTCTGAAATGCCCGGTCCTTAAGGGCTTAAAGAAAAATAATATTTAACCCAATTCAAGTAAGAACTATAATATTCATTTTTATTATCATTTACACTTTGACTTCCCCGCTTTAGATGAATACTTGAAGTCAAAGGGGTCCATTTATCATTGTGCAGACGGACATGATCCGCTATAGCAAACCATGTCGGCCGCACATCGATAAATGCCAACAGCATACGCTGTCAGCATTTATCATTGCACCAGCAGTTCTTGTGAACTGCTGGTGCAATGCCGCCCCCTGCAGATTCGCGGCCAATCTGTCACTAGCAGGGGGTGTCAACAACCGGATCGTATTGGATCGGGTTGATTTTCAGCGATATTTGTCCGCCGCCTCAGAGCAGACGGACAGGTTATGGAGCAGCAGCCTTTAGAACGCTGCTTCATAACTTGTGTTTCTGGTGAGCCTCAAGGCTCGCCAGAAACACGGGGCATCAAGCTTCGTTCGGAGCTTGATAAATAGACCCCAAAGTATAAATTATAATAAAAATACATATTTAAATTGTGCATTGCATATTTTTTAATAAGAAAGTTAATCTGTTTAGTTTGCATATATTTTGCAATCAATTTGGGCAGACACATAAAGGAAAGCATTATTTTAAGGAAGGTCAAATATACAGTATGTTTTAAAAAATAAAAAATATTCCAAAATCACACCCCAAGTTAGTAACAAGGGACACTCTTTCGAGAGTCGGTGTGTGTATAGATATATGTATACACAAATATGCTCAGACACACACACATATACACAAATATACTATAAAGCTTGTCTTCTTATAATGTATAGTTAGTCCAATAAAAAAGTATCCTTGCTCAATGCAATACTCTTGTTATTTTGAGATATATATATATATATATATATGCATTGCTGAGCCATAAAACAGAAGAAAAAAAATATTTAGCACATTTATGAGTGGTTATATGGGAGTGCATGAGTATATTTGTGTATATGTGTGTGTGTGAGCATATTTGTGTATACATGAAACAGAGAGTCAGCAATGAAAGAGAAAATGCAACTTTAAGCCTATGGGGGATATTTATCAAAGCCTCAATTATGCTGTATTCGCCGGCACCGATACGCACACCTAACATCGCCTAACATTGCGGCCGCGGACCTGAATATGCTCTCCATATTTATAAAAAAGCCGGCAAAAAGACGTGCACCAAGTATGGGGCGATGAGCATCGGACTGTTGTTAACTAACAGTCATCGATCTCGCGTCTATTTGGCTTTTTACCAACTTTATTTATACCCTGTCACTAAACGCTGCCACTACTAAAATGTTAAACCCCTATTCTGCCGCTTCCGGACCCCGCCGCCACTAAATAAAGTTATTAACCAGATATCTCGCCGCTCCCAGACCCTGCCACAACCTAAATAAAAGTATTAACCCCTATCCCGCCATTCCCAGACCCCCCTGCAACCTAAATAAAAGTATTAACCCCTATCCCGTCGCTTCCAGACCCCACTGCAACCTAAATAAAATTATTAACCCCTATCCTGCCACTCCCGGACCCCGCCGCAACCTAAATAAAAGTATTAACCCCTATCCCGCTGATCCCGGACCCCCCGCCACTAAATAAACATATTAACCCCTAAACCTCTGGCCTCCCACATCACTACCACTAACTAAATCTACTAACCCCTAAACCGCCAGCCACCCACATCGCCATAAACTAAATTAAGCTACTACCCCAAAACCTAACAACCCGCTAACTTTAAATTAAAATTACAACATCCCTATCTTAAAATAAATTTAAACTTACCTGTAGAATTAAAATAAACTAATTTTAAACTATTAATTAACCTACCCTAAATATTATACTACACTTAAATTAAACTACCAATTAAATTAACTAAATTACATATTAAAAAAACCTAACCCTACTCAAATTATTTAAATATACTATTTAACCCTTATTAAACATTACTAAATTACAAAAAAAATAAACGCTAATTTACAAAAACTAAAAACACTAAATTACGGGGAAAAAAACAACTAAATTATCCAAAATAAAAAAGAATTACACCTAATCTAATAGCCCAATCAAAATAAAAAAGCAATCCAAAAATAAAAAAACCCTAACCAATGGCCCTTAAAAGAGCCTTTTGTGGGGCATTGCCCCAAAGAAATCAGCTCTTTTACCTGTAAAAAAATATAAATACCACACAACAGTAAAACCCACCATCCAACCACCCAACCTCCCAAATAAAAACCCTATCTAAAATAACCTAAGCTCCCCATTGCCCAAAAAACGGCATTTGTATGGGCATTGCCCTTAAATGGGCATGTAGCTCTTTTACCTGCCCAAACCCTACTCTAAAAATAAAACCCACTAAAAAAAACCTTAAATAAACCAGCCAATAGGATTTGAACAGCTCTTATCCAATTAGTCAATAGGATTGAGCTCTCATCCTATTGGTTGATTGGAACAGCCAATAGGATTTTAGCTGCTCAAATCCTATTAGCTATAGGAATGCAAGGGACGCCATCTTGGATGATGTCATTTGCATTCAAGTTCCAGTTTACGGCGATGACCGTATTGAAGAGGAGCTCCACGCCGGATGTCTTCAGGATGGACCCGCTCACCGCCAGATGGATGAATATAGAAAATGCCATCTGGATGAAGACTTCGCCGCCTGGATGAAGTTGGAAGACGCCGCCCATACAAATGCCCTTTTCAGGGCAATGGGGATCTTAGGTTATTTTAGATAGAGTTTTTATTTGGGGGGGTTGGGTGGTGAGGGTGTTTGTATTTTTTTTTACAGGTAAAAGAGCTGATTTCTTTTAGGCAATGCCCCACAAAAGGCCCTTTTAAGGGCCATTGGTAGTTTATTGTAGGCTAGAGATTTTTATTTTGGGGAGGGGGGTATTTTAATAGGGCTATTAGATTAGTTGTAATTCTTTTTTATTTTTGATAATGGGTTTTTTTTTTTTATTTAGTGGATTTTTTTTGTAAATTAGCTTTTTTTTGTAATTTAGTAATTTTTAATACGGGTTAAATAGTATATTTAAATAATTTGAGTAGGGTTAGGTTTTTTTAATATGTTATTTAGTTAATTTAATTGGTAGTTTAATTTAAGTGTAGTATAATAGTTAGGGTAGGTTAATTAATAGTTTAAAATTAGTTTATTTTAATTCTACAGGTAAGTTTACATTTATTTTAAGATAGGGATGTTGTAATTTTAATTTAAAGTTAGCGAGTTGTTTAGGGGTTAATAGCTTAATTTAGTTTATAGTGATGTGGGGGACTGGCCTTTAGGGGTTAATAGGTTTAGTTGGTGGTAGTGATGTGGGAGGCCAGAGGTTTAGGGGTTAATATGTTAATTTAGTGGCAGCGGGGTCTGGGAGCGGTGGGATAGGGGTTAATAAATATTATTTAGATTGGGGCGGGGTCGGGGACCGGTGGCATAGGGGTCAATACATTTTATTTAGGTGGCGGCAATGTCGGGCAGCAGATTAGGGGTGTTTAGACTCAGGGTTTATGTTAGTGTGTTAGGTGTAAACGTTACTTGTTTTTTGCCATATAAATCAATGGGTTATATTTCTTTGTCTTGCAGCATCGAACATAAGCTTTCGCTGCTTTCAGACTCCCATTGATTTCTATGGCATCCGCGGCCTCCAGGGTGGCGGATTGAAAACCAGGTACGCTGCGTTGGAATAGCCATGAGCATACCTGTTAACTATTTGATAACTTTGAAAAAGTGTCAAATAGAGCCAAATGTGTATTCGGAACATCTGTAATGGCGTAAGCATCTATCTGCGTCGGATTGAGACCGGTGGATCGTATGTTACGTCACAGATTTCAACTTTTGCCGGTCTGTAGACTTTGATAACAAGGTCGGATCAAGTTTCCAACAATTACGCTGCGGAATTCCAGCGTATTTGCGGTTGACGGCTTGATAACTATCCCCCTTAGTCTTGGCTGCCAGTGATACAGACATAGTAATTAGATAGCTATTTTGTGCTGGCAATGGAAAACTGTTTTACAACCAGTGACTGCCATAGATCACACATATGAAAACAATAAAAAAAAATAAAGAATTCTTTCAAATTCTATAACCCTTCTAGCTTTACAGGTTAAGTGACACAGCCTGTCCCTTTTGCTTAAATGGATACAGTGCTTGGTAGTATGCTGAGGTTGTAGGTCATGTGCTTTCCTTGCAGCAGTTGCTGCAAAGCAGCATATTTATATATGTTAATTGTAAAAATGTGCGCTCCATGCACACACCTCTGTGTAGTGAGCATTTTAATATACTTTGTCTTGCATACTAAGTAGTTCCTGCTCCCTAAAACAAAAATCAGGAGGTGATCCTCATCAGCTTTTTAGTGGTAACTGTGTTAAAACTGGTCTTTAATAAAAAATTGAAATGGTCTACAGAAACCATGCAAATCAATGTTTTTTTATTTACCAAAAATAATTATTTTATAGTGCACTTACACACAAATAAATAAAACTAAGTAGAAAGCACACAAGGGACAAAAGTTGCATTTACCACATGCATGCAAATTAAATGATAAAAACACAGGTAGTTTAACCATTTGTTTCCATGCACCTGTATCTTTTAGCGCATCCCCCTATCAAATAAATAATTCTAAACTAAAGCCCCTTTGAATTCCATGTCAGTCACACTAGCCTCTTCAGGGAAACAAGATAGTACAGTATATGTTAATGCAGCAGTGTAAGGGTTAAGGTAGAAGTAAGTTGTCAGCCTAGTGATTTATTTCATGCATAAATTTAGTGAGGGATAGTTCAGATCACTAACATAAAGGGCTACCAGATAAAATAAACAAGTTTGGTTTGCTCTATGGAGAGAATTTAGATTAAAGCACTGATTACAGTATGTCCCTCAGTCTGACCCTTAGATAACGGTAGCATCGCAGATTCTTGCCCCCAAGATCACCTTCCCTTCTGTCTCTGCTCTTTTACTTCCAGTCCTAGAGAACAGCAGGAAGGAAGGAACTTCAGCATGGGGACTAGGGATGAGAGGGATGCTGAAGATTCCAATACAGCTTGTCAATAAACTATATTGCACCATTCAAGTTCGCCAGGCTTCATGGTGCACTCTTGTCACTAATCCCCCCACTGACAGTGGGGGAGAGACGATTGTCACAATAAAGCCCCTGCCAAGTCAGTCCCCACATTAAAATGCTCTAATAGGAACCTGGAGACATCCCTATTTCCCCTGAGGACAAACATCAATCTCAATCTGTCCACTGCTGTCTGTGTCCTACTTTCAATCTTGCCACGCTAGTTCTAAACTTCCCATTCCAAATTCTGTCATCATGAAAACAACACAGCTAAATGCTTACTGCCTAAGGGGCAGGGGAGGGCAGTTTGTATAAACATCACTGTTTGGCTCCTTCCTGCTCAAAGTCTCCCTGCATGGTTGTTGAGTTGATCTGGCCCTACATTGCGCACTAAGGGGTATATCTATCAAACTCCGTATGGAGCTTGATGCCCTGTGTTTCTGGCGAGCCTTCAGACTCACCAGAAACACAAGTTATGGAGCAGTGGTCTAAAGACCGCTGCTCCATAACCTGTCCACCTGCTCTGAGGAGGCGGACAGCGATCGCCACAATTCAACCTGATCAAGTACGATCGGGTTGATTGACACCTCCTGCTGGTTTGTTTTTATATGCACAATTTCTGAGGCACCAGATCCTACTGAGCATGAGCAAGGTTCAGAGAATATACGTATATATGCATGATGTGATTGGCTGATGTCTGTCACATGATGCATTAAGAAGGAAAATGTAACTAACTAGCACCTAGATTGCAAGTTTTGTGTTTGTGTTTTAACTGAAAATGGCCATTTCAGCGTTAAAACAGCAACGCAGCCATTACGAGTCTTCTCGGTATAGCTGTACCACAAGCCTTTTAGCCTATAGTGCAACGTCAGTCCTGCACTCGAAAAAACTACGTTTTTTTCATGGGATTCCCATAGCACTGCCATTACGAGTTTTGCAGCTAAAAAACTTGCGTTCTAGCCTATACTGACACGATCCGTACCGCCATCTGAGACCAGTAGTTATGAGTTTTACGCAACAAAACTGTTACACAAAATTCATAACTAAACTGTTATAAAGTACGCTAACACCCATAAACTACCTAATAACCCCTAAACCGAGGCCCTCCCACATCACAAACACTATATAAAGTTATTAACCCCTAATCTGTCGCTCACGACATCACCGCCACTAATAAAATGTATTAACCCCTATTCCGTCCCTCCCCTCTGACATCGTCGACACTATACTAAAGTTATCAACCCCTATTCCCCCACAACCCCAACATCGCCCCCACACTATAATAAAGATATTAACCCCTATTCCACTGCTCGCCGACATCACCGCCACTAAATAAAGTTATTAACCCCTAAACCTCTGGCCTCCCACATGACTACCACTAAATAAACCTATTTACCCCTAAACCGCAAGCCCCCCACATCGCCAAAAACTAAATTAAACTATTAACAACTAAACCTAAAAACTCCCTAACTTTAAATTAAAATTATCAGATCCCTATCTTAAAATAAATAAAAACCTACCTGTGAAATTAAAAACCCCTAAGTTAAAACTATAAATTAAACTAACATTAGTATTATGCTAAAATTAAAATAACTATCAATTAAATAAATTAAATGACCCCCTGATTTTGGACTCTGTTATTCCCAATTAATAGACACATCATCTGATGGGGTAAAAAGGCTGCAGCTTGTTTTAATAACAACATAACAACATATAAATAAAACAGATAAATATCCCCAATAATAGAATTAACATTAACAACCCACGGGGCTTGCCAAGTAACCCATTGTACCTCCATTCCAAAGGTCCCCTCAGGAACCGTAATAGACCTCTCCTGCATATCAGGAGATACCCCAGCAGAACTCCATAAACCACCAAAGGCAAGCCCCCCCACCAAGCTGCGACAGTAATAGTACATCTCCACCAACGTATTCCAGGGAGGGAGGGAGCTTCTTCTCACCGTCAGGTCCGGATAGAAGATGAGGCTACTTCCTGCTCACTGTCTTTTAAGGACTCCCCTATGAGCCCACCCCTTAACCTCTCTCTCATACCCTCATCCTCACACTTGCCCTGCTCTGGGGTAAAATGCCCCTCTGAAATAGGCATTTCTCCAGGGCTGGCATGACCCACTAATTAGGGACTAAGTTATTCCCAAATAATAGACACACATCATCTGTTGGGGTAAAAAGGTTGCAGATGGTTTTATTAACAAAATAACTTAACATATAAATAAAACAGATAAATATCCCCAATAATAGAATTAACATTAACAACCCACGGGGCTTGCCAAGTAAACCATTGTACATCCGTTCCAAAGGTCCCCTCAGGAACCGTAATAGCCCAAATCATTCCCACCAGCATGGATCACCAACAGACCTGGGGGGCTGTACAACCTAGCGAATTCCACAACCTTAACAATCACCGGGTCCCACCTTAACCCCTGGAACCCAAACCACTGTATTCGGACTGACTCCCCATCAAGACCTAGCTGACTTCCCCCTTCTTTTGTTATCGCCGCTCGCCTCGCCCAGTAGATGTAGGAATGGCCAATAATCCAACATTCCGTAACACCTACCCCTGGGGACAGAAAAGAAATACTACATTACCAGTTCACTTCGAACATAGGATGTAAAACTGCTAGAAGCCCACCTCCCAATCCTTTTTATGCTTGCATCCGACATACCAGCATTCTCACCTCTGTTGCAGCCCTAATTCAGAAAGAGTGGGACCCAAAGTCAAGTTGTGGGAGCCCCAGGTGCCCTAGTACCTTCCTAAAAACTGATATAAACTGGAAATGCGATAAAGTGTCCCTGTTCTTATGGACAAGCAGTGGGCCCCCGCCCCTTGGCCACACCTGTAGAAAAGCAGCCACCGCCTCGACCGGGCAACATGCCCCCCCTATTGCCCTAAGGCTAATAACTCTCCCTCGCCCACCCTGGTCAGTCTTAGACCGCCGCAGCCATATGTAAAGATCTCACCCTTGGATCCACACGTCACCATGCTGAATACCCCCCCATCTCTCTTAGTCACTCCCACCACCTCTGACACCCGAAAGGCAGCAAAAAAAGCTATCACATATGCAGCCTGGAAAAGCACAACCTAAAATTTGTCTAAGCATACCACAGCCAGCACTCTCACTACCCTTTGTAACAATGCAAAAATTACCAGTCTCCTCGAGTCCGGCACCCTTCCTCTCCTGGCCTCCATCTGTATCACAAAAGATTTAGTAACATCCTCCCAACCCAAACATTGGCATAAAAAGGGGATTGCCATCAGCCTCCTTCCTACCATGGCCCTCGATACCCCCTGTCTTTCCCACTCTGCCATCCACCCCAATAGTACCGCCAACCATCTCTGGGCCGTGAGGGCAGCTTCAGCCCCTTTTAGCACCCCACACCATTCTCTCCATACCTGCGAGTAAGCCCTCCATGTGGACCCTGCCAAAGCCCCTCATACCATCTTCAATAAGCCAAGAAGTCCACTTTCCACAAGTCCCCCGGGCACTGGGTCCCTTCCTCCTCTGCCAACAGAGCCAGCTCCCGGAACCTGTCCCACTGGAAACGGGAAAGAGAGTCAGCTATTCCATTGGACTTACCAGGCACATGCACAGCATTGAACAGCACATTACATCTTAAGCACTCCAGCACAAAAAAAACAGAAGAGGGCCACCACCGGGGGGGGAGGATGCTGACAAGGAGTTAACCGCTGACACCACTTTCATATTATCCGAATGGAACAGATCTTTTCTGTCCCGCAGATACCCCGGCCAAATAGTCAAGGCCACCAGTAATGGGAACAATTCTAAGAACACCAAATTCTTAGTCAAGCCTCCCGCCTGCCACCCTTGCAGCTATGTATCCAAGCACCACCTACCCCCAAGATAAGCTCCAAAACCATGAGCCCCTGAGGCATCTGTAAACAGGTGCACATCCAGGTCCTCCCACCCCTCTCTCTGGATTAGGGACCTCCTGTTGAATTCCTCTAGGAATCTCAGCCAGATCATCAGATCCTCCTTCAACGCTTTTGTCAAGCGGAAGTGGTGGGAAGGCTCTTTCACCCCCACCGTAGCTAAGGATAACCTCCAGCAGAACACCATCCCCACCGGGATGATCCTGCAAGCAAAATTTAGCTTCCCCAACAACGACTGCATCTCTCTCAGATTCAACTTCCTCCGCCCCACAGCTTGCCGAATTACACCACAAAAGTCAGCCACCTTGTCATCTAGAAAACTACACTCCATCTTTTCTGAATTTATGTGTATTCCTAAGAAACTCAGTGCAACACAAGGGCCCTCAGATTTGTCCCCCGCAACTGGGATACCGAAATCCCTCGCTATTGCTTCGAAAGCGTCCATCATTAGCTGGCATGAATTACTAACAGAAAGTTGTCCAAATAATGTACCACAGAACACAACTCCGAAACACGCTTAACCACCCACTCCACAAAACAGCTAAATTTCTCAAAATAGGAGCATGAGATAGAACAACCCATGGGTAAGCATAAATCAACAAAAAACAGGTGGTGGCATGCCGGGTGGACCGGCAATAACTGGAACGCCACCTCAACATCAACCTTCGCCAGGAGGGCCCACACACCAGCCTGCTTTACCAAAGCCAACGCATCGTCGAATGACACATATCGGACTGCCGCTAGGCCAGGATCGATCCCATCATTCACAGAAGGACCCTCTGGGTATGACAGGTGGTGGATCATGCGAAACTGACCCGGCACCTTCTTTGGGACCACCCCCAAAGGGGACAGCCTCAAGTTAGGCAATGGACAAGCTGAAAAGGGGCCCGCCATTCACCATAAGGCAATCCTTTTCCCCAATTTTTCCCGGACCACTCCCGAAAATTCCCTGGCAGACTTCAAGTTCCCTGACCCCCCGGCCCCTTTCACATCCTGAAAGGGTATGGGGAAACCCAAGCTAAAACCTGTTAAAAGCAGCTCGGCGTCACCCCATTTTCCCCTCACCTTAGCTTACCGCTTTAGCCATGGGACCATCTTTTTGATGTCCACCTGCGTCCAGACCCTGAAGACCCACCTCCCCTGTCTACTCCCAGTCCTTCCTTTTCTGAAGCATTTGGTATAAGAATGGACTCCCCGGCATCCCG
This sequence comes from Bombina bombina, assembly GCF_027579735.1. Lineage (NCBI taxonomy): Eukaryota > Metazoa > Chordata > Amphibia > Anura > Bombinatoridae > Bombina > Bombina bombina. The sequence continues at coordinate 212,866,531 of NC_069502.1, forward strand.
AACATTCGTGCTTGTATTTGCACGATGTTCCGAACCGACATTGACCGCTGTTAAAATGGAAGCATAGGCCTTTTCGGAGGGCCACTGCTGCACCATTACCGGCCATTCCCAGGTGGCCACTCCCTCCCACCCGAAAGGACTGGCCACCGCACAATGGAGTCATTATCTCCAGCCAAATGTCCATGTCCCTGTCGTCCCACCTCATGTCAGGACAGACTGCTATCCTTTGACGAAACTGCTCATCATATCTCCAACATGCCATCCCCCCTTATGTACGGTATGCTGAAGAGACCTCAACGAAATAACAAAACAGGGCCGAATCCTGATCGGGAACTTCTGAGTAATCACGCTTGCTAAAATACAGAAGGCCCTGGACCAATTAGCGAAAGTTTTCGGAATCTCTGATACCGCTTCTTCCGCTCCTCTTCTTCCTTCTTCCCCTTTTCCCCTTTTGGGTCCTCTTTAAGTTCAACAAATTCGTCCAGGGGGAGAAGGGAAAATAACTCTAGAAACTCCATCTTCCATATCTTCTCCTTAACCACCGCCGCCAAATGCAGCCCTAAGGGGCCTATAGAGCATACGCAGGGCTTCGTCAGACACTCTGAAAGTCACCACCCCGGAACCTTCTGTTGCAACAACCACTCCTGCTACCCCAGCAGCCGCCTCCCCAATTGTCACTCCACCGGGCCCCTGCCCAGCCCCTGTTAGCGGGGTCCCAATCGGACCCAGCCCAGGTACCGCCGAGATCCCATAACATCCGTGCCCGAGGCACTAGCTCCCCATGCCCCTGTTGTGCTCCCCTGACCCTCATTCCCACAAGGCTGCTCCATCCTCACCATCAGATCCTTCAGACCTTTCAGCAACTCATTCTGAATCTCACTCACACTGCCCCTTTGTGTAATAAGTGAACCCATACCTCTTGGCGCCTCTGCTGAGGTCCTGTGCGCCATCTCTGCTCCCAAATCCCTTGAAGCTCCAGCCCTGCCTGACCGTCTTCTCGCCAGCAACTCATGGCTCCTTTCTGGTGATCTCCTCCTAGATCTAGGCTCTCTCCTTTTATCACCACTCCGACCTATGTTTGTCTGCTCAAGGCGCGCCCAGGTGGGTGAAATCCTTCCTTCCCTGTTGGGTCTGCTCCTCACAGGTGACCGAGACCTCTGCCACCTCCGACTTGCCTCTCGGCATCTGCTAGGGGACCGTTCTCGCCTCTGGACACTCCCCACCTGTAAAGGCATACCTAAACCATCATCCAAAGCCCCTCTTCCCATCCTTTCCCCAACCCTTCTGGCATTGCACCCACCCCTCCCCCTATCACCAAAACCCCTCAACACACAGCTCTGGGACATCCACCTCCTGAAGCCCTTCATCATCTAAGTCACTAGGGATATCCTCTATGACGAGGGAGTTCTCATCCCTCTCCCGTGTCCCGTCGAGCTCTTCCCTCTGACATTCCTCTGGGGTGGAAGCCAACGGCACTAGTACAGAAGAAAAGGGGGCAGTTCAATAAAAACAAAAAACTCCAACCATGAGGCAAAATAAGGGGGGAGAGAGGAGGAGGAGTGGAGGGAGGATGGACCTTGTACTACGCCACAGGAGGATGCGGCTCCCGGCCTGCACTGAAAAATATGAATTCACCCTCCAGCTAAGCTACCTGGGGCCACCAGGTGTGAGTGCCCCCACTGCACCTACCTAGGCCCTGTCTACTGGTCCCCCGCATTCAAATAGGCCTCCCTTTGTTCTTGCCATCTCCAGTTTCAGGCCTCATATGGGGCCTCCCCATGCTAATTTACAGTGCCACCTAACCCCGGCCCCATTTAGGCCCACCGTCTATTCCTATCCCCTTGCCCCATATGCCCCCCCCACACAGGCTGTTCCCGGGACTAACCTCCTCATAAAAATATGCCATACTATAACTATTTACTATATGCCCTAACTATCCCTCTAAGGGCTACTACCTTTCCCTCCCCCCTGCCTCATCTGGGCTCTCCTACCTGCTACCATAGCTAACCTCCCTTTCAGGCCTCATTCGGGCCCCCACATGCACCCCCCCCCGAACTCATACGGGCCAGTGTAGCCCTATCACCCATCTGGCCATTTTTACAGGCCCCTGTGTGCTCTAACCACTCTCCCACCCCTCCTCCCGGCCTCATATGGGCCCCCCAGCAATTCACCCGTCCATCTATTGACCTCCACCAGCATCCTCCTGATGACCGCCGTCATTTTCCCGCGATGCCACCTCCAGACGTCCTCTCTTCTGTGGGTCGCTCCTCCTCCCGGCCGGCTATCCCCTGCTCCCTCTGCTGCCAGCTCCAGCTGTTCTCGCCGATGACCGTCCTCTGGACTGAGGCGCTCCGGCGGCTGTGACAACTGCACAGTCCTGGCCCTGGGGGGATGGCTCCACCCCGCTGTCTGGTCTGGATCCTCGCTGCCTCCTGGTAAGAATCCAGTTGCCTGAAGCTGCGCCAGCAGCCACCGAGGGCCTCTCTCCCTGGCGGCAGCCGCCACAGCAGTGAACAGCTCCTGGAAGTCCGACATGTGAGCAGGTAATTACCCTCACCTTCTCTCTGGGCTTGATGCAGGAGAAAGAGGCAGAGCTTCTTCTCACTGTCAGGTCTGGATAGAAGATGAGCCTACTTCCTGCTCACTGTCTTTTAAGGACTCCCCTATGAGCCCACCCCTTAACCTCTCTCTCACACCCTCATCCTCACACTTGCCCTGCTCTGGGATCCAATGCCCCTCCAAAATAGGCACTACTTCTAACACTACTAAAAAAATTTAATCTACAGTTACAAAAAGTTAAAAATACTAAATTACAAAAAATAAAAAATACTATATTACAAAAAATAAAAAATACTAAATTACAAAAAATAACAAACGAAATTATCCAAAATAAAAACAATTACACCTAATCTAATAGCCCTATCAAAATAAAAAAGCCCCCCCAAAATAAAAAAACCCTAGCCTACAAAAAACTACCAATAGCCCTTAAAAGGACCTTTTGTAGGGCATTGCCCTAAAGAAATCAGCTCTTTTCCCTGTAAAAAATACAAATACCCCCCAACAGTTAAACCCACCACCCAACCAACCCTCCAAAATAAAAAAAACCTAACTCTAAAAAAAACCTAATCTACCCATTGCCCTGAAAAGGGCATTTGTATGGGCATTGCCCTTAAAAGGGCATTCAGCTCTTTTAAGACAAGCCAAACCCTAGTCTAAAAAAACCCCACCCCAAAAAACCTTAACAAAACCTAACACTAACCCCTCTTTAGGTTCTCACAGTTGCTGAAGTCCGGCTTGAACGATCTTCATCCCAGCGGCTCCATCGTCATCCAGACGGCTCCATCTTCATCCATCGAGGGACCAGCATCTTCTTCATCCCTACAGAGGTGGAGTTGTCGATGCACGTAGGCGGAGGTCCAAGGCGGAGGCCTATCGATCCGAGGTGGAGGTCCTCTTCATGCGATCGTCCGCCACGCACTGAGGATTCAAATGCAAGGTACCGCTTTTATACTGGGGGTACCATTGCATTCCTATTGGCTGAAAATTTTAAATCAGCCAATAGGAATTAGAGCTGCTAAAATCATATTGACTGTTCAAATCATCCAATAGGATTTAAGCAGCTCTCATTCCTATTGGCTGATTCTAATCAGCCAATAGGAATGAGAACTGCTTAATTCCTATTGGCTTTTTTTTAATCAGCCAATAGGATGAGAGCTACTGAAATCCTATTGGCTTTTTTTTTGGGGGGGGGTTAAGATTAGAAATGGGCAGTAAAAGAGCTGAATGCCCTTTTAAGGACAATGGTTATACAAATTCCCTTTAGGGGAAATGGGTAGCTTTGTTTTTTTTTTTAGACTTTGTTTTTTATTTTGGGGGTTTGCTTGGGTGGGGGACTTTACTGTTAGGGGGACTTTGTAATTTTTAGATAATAGAGCTGTTTAACTTAGGGCAATGCCCTACAAAATGCCCTTTCAAGGGCTATTGGTAGTTTATTGTTAGGTTAGGGGGATTATTTGGGGGGGGGGGCTATTTTGTTTTTATAGGGGTATTAGATTAGGTGTAATTTTTATTATTTTGGATAATTTTGTTTTTTATTTTTTGTAATCTTAGAGTTTTTTATTTTTATTTTTTTCCTAGTGTTAGGATTTTTTTAATTTGTAACATAGTTTTTTTTATTTTTCATTAATTTTATTGTTTTAAAATATTAATATTAGATTACTTTATAGTTTAAACTTAGTTTTTTTTTATTTCACAGGTAAGTTATTATTTAGTTAAAGAAAGTTATAGTGTAAATTTTATTTAAAATTAGTGGGGGATTTGGTTTAGGGGTTAATAGTTTAATTTAGTGTGTTGCAATGTGGGGGGCTGGCGGTTTAGGGGTTGCAATGCCAGGAGCCGGCAGTTAAGGGGTTAATAGGTTTATTATAGAAGTTGCGATGTGGGAGGCCTGCAGTTTAGAGGTTAATAGGTTAATTATAGTAGTAGCGATGTGGGGGACTGGAAGTTTAGGGGTTAATATGTTTATAATAGTAGTTGTGATGTGGGGGCAGGCGGTTTAAGGGTTAATTGGTTCATTATATTAGTAGCAATGTGGGTGGGTGGTGGATTAGGGGTTAATAAGTTTAATATAGTATTTGCAATGTGGGGGGTTGCGGTTTAGCGGTTAATACGTTTATGGGTGTTAGTATACTTTGTAATATTTTAGTTATGAATTTGTGAAACATTTTTGTTTTGCAAAAAAATCAATAATTATGGGGTTTGAGATCGTGGTATGGATCATGGGGGTATATATACATCAATCCGCCCAATCTTAAACAATGAGGCTGATTAACTTCCCCTGCTAGTAGCTGATTGGCCGCTAATCTACAGGTGGCGGCATCGCACAAGCAGTTGACCACAATTGCTTGTGCAATGTTAAATGCCGACAGCATATGCTGTCGCATTCAGCGATGTCTGTCGGACAGACATTGATAATTCAGCCCCATAAAGTGTTCATCTGTCACATTCATGCCTGGGATTGAATTTAGTACTTCTGGTTTGCAGCCATTTAACTTGATTTTGAGGCACTGTGGGGCCCTCTGGTAATCTTTGAGACTTGCTGCCTGCTCTGGCATTGCTCTTTAGCTCCTCCTGCCTTGCAGCTGCAGGTAGTTCTCTCATTAGTCAGATTATAAAAGTTAGTTTCACAGTCTGCTCCCCGCTCTGACATTGTGATACGCTCCCTTTGTTTGTGCCTCTGACCGGTATTCTTTATTATGCTTCCTGTTGTGTTGTTGATTTTCTGGCTCCTGAACCTGCCAAGTTTTCTAACCATTATTTTGGATTATTCCTGTGATTGTAGTAAAATCAAACTGTTTCCTGGTTTCCTAATACCTGGCTTAAAGATGGATTTAGTTGTAATCCTCACGCGCTGCGGAATCTGATACATTATAGAGAGACTCTTTAGTATCTGATAAATAGCTAAAGTGTTTTACATTATAAGCTGCATTCACTTCTACAAGTATTTTTTTCAGTTTATACTTGGGTCAAGCCTCATTTACTACTTAACCAATTTATCCAATACAAAAAATACATATGTGCATTGCCAGAGAGACCAGCAATGTACTTTTACACAATATACTGTGAATACATTTAAAGGGATAGTAAAAACAAAAAAATGTTATTGTTTAAAAAGATAGATAATCCCTTTATTTACCATACCCCAGTTTTGCATAACCAACACTGTTATAGAAATATACTTTTTACCTCTCTAATTACCATGGCATCTACTTATCAAGCCGTCAACTTACTTGCATTCGACGGCACCAATACGCTCGCCTAAGATCGCCTAACATCGCTGCCGCAGACCTGAATAAGTTCTCCAAAGTTACCAAAAAAGCTGTCAAAAAGCTGCGCACCAAGTACGGGGCAATGAGCAGCGGACTGTTGTTAACTAACAGTCATCGATCTCGCTGCTCTTCGGCTTTTTCCCAGCTTAGGGTTTATTTTTATTTTACAGGCAACTTTGTATTTATTTTAACTAGGTACAATAGTTATTAAATAGTTATTAACTATTTACTAACTACCTAGCTAAAATAAATACAAAAGTACCTGTAAAATAAAACCTAACCTAAGTTACAATAACACCTAACACTACACTATAATTAAATAAATTGCCTAAATTAAATACAATTAAATAAAAAAAAACCTCCACTAAATTACAGAAAATAATAAAACAAATTACAAGATGTTTAAACTAATTACACCTAATCTAATCCCCCTAACAAAATAAAAAATGCACCCCCAAAATAAAAAAGCCCTACCCTACACTAAATTATAAATAACCCTTTAAAGGGCCTTTTGGGAGGCATTGCTCCAATGTAATCAGCTCTTTTACCTGTAAAAAAAAATTACAAATCCCCCCCAACATTAAAACCCACCACCCACACAACCAACCCTACTCTAAAACCCTACCAATACCCCCTTAAAAAAACCTAACACTAACCCCTTGAAGATCACCTTACCAGGAGAAGTCTTCACAAATCCGGCAGAAGTGGTCCTCCAGATGGGCAGAAGCCTTTATCCAGATGGCATCTTCTATCTTCATCCATCCGGCACGGAGCGGGTCCATCTTCAAGACATCCGACGCGGAACATCCTCTTCATCCGACGGCTCTTCTGGAATGAAGGTTCCTTTAAATGACGTCATCCAAGATGGCGTCCCTTCAATTCCGATTGGCTGATAGGATTCTATCAGCCAATCGGAATTAAGGTAGGAAAAATCATATTGGCTGATGCAATCGGTCAATAGGATTAAGCTGGCATTTTATTGGCTGATTGGAACAGCCAATAGAATGTCAGCTCAATCCTATTGGCTGATTGGATCAGCCAATAGAAATGAACTTTAATCCTATTTGGCTGATTGAGTCAGCCAATAGGAATTTTCCTACCTTAATTCCGATTGGCTGATAGAATTCTATCAGCCAATCGGAATTGAAGGGACACCATCTTGGATGATGTCATTTAAAGGAACCTTCATTCCAGAAGAGTCGTTGGATGAAGAGGGTGCTCCGCGTCGGATGTCTTGAAGATGGCCCATTTCTGCCAGATTCTTTGAGGACTTCGGCCCGGTTGGGTGAAGACTTCTCCCGGTAAGGTGATCTTCAAGGGGTTAGTGTTAGTTTTATTTTAAGGGGGTATTGGGTGGGTTTTAGAGTAGGGTTGGTTGTGTGGGTGGTGGGCTTTAATGTTAGGGGGGATTTGTAATTTTTTTTTACAGGTAAAAGAGCTGATTACTTTGGGGCAATGCCCCGCAAAAGTTTAAGGGCTATTTGTAATTTAGTGTAGGGTAGGGCTTTTTTATTTGGGGGGGCTTTTTTATTTTGTTAGGGGGATTAGATTAGGTGTAATTAGTTTAAAAATCTTGTAATTTGTTTATTATTTTCTGTAATTTAGTGTTTGTTTTTTGTACTTTAGATAATTTTATTTAATTGTATTTAATTTAGGGAACTTAATTATAGTGTAGTGTTAGGTGTAATTGTAACTTAGGTAAGGTTTTATTTTACAGGTACTTTTGTATTTAATTTAGCTAGGTAGTTATTAAATAGTTAATAAATATTTAGTAATATTCTACCTAGTTAAAATAAATACAAACTTGCCTGTAAAATAAAAATAAACCCTAAGCTAGCTACAATGTAACTATTAGTTATATTGTAGCTAGCTTAGGGTTTATTTTATAGGTAAGTATTTAGTTTTAAATAGGAATAATTTAGTTACTGATAGTAATTTTATTTAGATTTATTTAAATTATATTTAAGTTAGGGGGTGTTAGGGTTAGACCTAGGTTTAGGGGTTAATAAATTTGATATAATGGCAGCGACGTTGGGGATGGCAGATTAGGGGTTAATAAGTATCATGTAGGTGGCGGTTGGCTCCAGGAGCAGCGGTTTAGGGGTTAATAATATAATTAGGTGGTGGCGGTGTCGGGGCGGCAGATTAGGGGTTAATAAGTATAATGTAGGTGGCAGCAGTGTAGGGGGCAGCAGATTAGGGGTGTTTAGACTCGGGGTACATGTTAGGGTGTTAGGTGTAAACATAACTTTATTCTCCCATAGGAATCAATGGGATAGCAGGCAGCAGCGAACATAAGCTTTTGCTGCTTTCAGACTCCCATTGATTCCTATGGCATCCGCTGCCTCCAGGGCGGCAGATTGAAAACCAGGTATGCTGGGCCGGAATAGTGCAGAGTGTACCTGGTAGATTTTTGTTAACTAGCAAAAGTAGTCAGATAGTGCCGAACTTGCATTCGGAACATCTGTAGTGACGTAAGCATAGATCTGTGTCGGACTGAGACCGGCGGATCGTATGTTACGTCACAAATTTCTACTTTTACCGGTCTGTAGGCTTTGATAACTAAGGGGAATCAGACTCGCCACAAATACGCTGCGGAATTCCAACGTATTTGCGGTTGACGGTTTGATAAGTAGATGCCATAGTCTCTAAGCTTCTGCTGACTGCCTCCTTATCTTAGATCTTTTAACAGACTTGCATTTCATGCAATTCGTACTGACTCTTAAATAACTTCACATGCATGAGCTCAATGTTATCTATATGAAACACATGAACTAACGCCCTCTAGCTGTGAAAAAATGTCAAATGAAGAGGCGGCTTTCAAGGGTTTAGAAATTAGCATATGAGCCTACCTAGGTTTAGCTTTCAACTAAGAATAACAAGAGAACAAAGCAAATTTGATGATAAAAGTAAATTAGAAAGTTGTTTATAATTGCATATCCTATCTGAATCTAATTTGGACTTTTCTTTCCCTTTAAGATGTAGTTTCTCGCAAGATAATTCATGAAAATAAAAATGATGATCAAGTGTGGGTAAAAAAAGACAATGGGGCCAATTTATTAATGTCTGTCCGACATCATACGCTGTAGCGTATCATGTCCGACAGACATCGCTGAATGCCGACAGCATACGCTGCCAGCATTCATAACTGCTGTTTCCAGCGAGCCATTCAGAGCTTTATAATTTGGCCCCAATGCTTTATTACGAATAATGTTAGCAAGCAACTTTGTTATGCCCATGGGTCTGCGCTCATTTCAAAATATTTACATTTATTTAACATTTAAAGTCAAATTAATGCAACTGTAAAATTTGTGTAAAAGCTGACATTTCCTATATTTAAGGTAGGGTGCTAGCAGTAGTGACAGTTAATTGTCATGGTTGGTGAGGCATAAAGTGTTACCTCTGACAATTAAGAAAGGGTTACTTTCTGTCTCTCAACTTTATTTAGATACCTTTCTCTATTCCCTTTCTTTCTTTGAGCCCCATTTGTGAAGCTGGTGTGGATAATGTTCCTGACTTGATAACCTGTCTGCCTGGTTTTGTGGCGAATGGGCAGTGGGCACTGTAAGTCTGCTACCCATATGTATCATTACACACTTATTTGTGTGTGTGTGATGCTGGCTCCTTCTCAATCATGCTGCAGAAGTGACTGTCAATCACAACATACATGTTCGGGGGGATTTTTGTCTGCCATCTTAGAAGTGGTGGAGATGGTAAAAAGCAGCAGTCAGATGACCATTGCTTTTTACATTGCAGAAAGCAGTTCCATGATGACTCCAAGGGGTCGATTTATCAATGTCTGGAGGACATGATACGCTGTAGAGTATCATGTTCACCAGACATTGCTGAATGCAGATAGCATATGATGTCGGCATTTAACAATGCACAAGCAGTTCTGGTGAACTGCTTGTGCAATGCCACCCCCTACAGATTTGCGGCCAATCATTAGCAGGGGGTGCCAATTGACCCCATCAAGTGGATTGATATCCGCAGCCTCAGAGGCAGCAGACGAGTTAAGGAGCAGTGGTCTTAAGACCGCTGCTTCTTAACTCCTGTTTCTGGCAAGCCAGAAGGCTCACCTGGAAACAGTGGTATTTGGCCCCATTAAGGCCATGATAAATCAGCCTCTATGGCAGCATTCACTGCATAATACATGAAGCCCTTCCTCTTTCCTTTACCCTTTTTTCTTAGTTCACCCACTTTGTCTCTCACTGTCCTCCTTTCCATATAACAACATTGGATGTAGGAAATACTTTTTTTTTTAACAGATATAACAGTTATTAAGCATTACTATTAGTTTATCTATGCTATAAACATAATTGTAATGCAGATTGAAACATCATGCTACTACACAATTCAACTGCTCATGTAGATTAAACTAAAGGGGAAAAAGGTTGCAGCACAATATTTAAGCAGGCAACCCCTATAATAATTTATAAATGTGTCTCCAGACCAGCCCTATTGCTACTGTTTTTATAGCTGAGAGTTTTCTCAAATGATTATGAAAAAAATCTAATATCTCACTGCTAGTAAAAGCTAAAAGGGAACTGACTCTCGGAATATCTTCCTGTTAGTAGAAACTTCAGCACTAGCCAATGTAAAAAGTGACATTATAAACTTCTGGTGCTTTGTTGAACATTGCTAAATCTTGGAGGGCAGTAATGCAGTAAATGCTGCAACACTGGCATATTACATTGCTTTTTTAACACTAGGGGGCCTATTTATCAAGCTCCGGAAGAAGCTTGACGGCCCATGTTTCTGGCGAGTCTTCAGACTCACCAGAAACAGCAGTTATGAAGCAGCGGTCACAAAGACCGCTGCTCCATAACGCTGTCTGCCTGCTCTGAGCAGGCGGACAGACATCGCCGGAAATCAACCCGATCGAGTACGATCGGGTTGATTGACACCCCCCTGCTGGTGGCCGCGAGTCTGCAGGGGGCGACGTTTCACCAGCAGCTCTTGTGAGCTGCTGGTGCAATGCTGAATATAGAGAGCGTATTGCTCTCCGCATTCAGTGAGGTCTTGCGGACCTGATCCGCAGTGTCGGATCAGGTCTGCAAGACCTTTCTTAAAAAGGGGCCATGGCCATTGTTAGGCAGTTTTTACAATATTATTTATAGTAAGCAAATAATATTACAGGTACTATCAATACCTTATTCCAGCATGGACGGAACTATTCTGACAGTGAATTGGCACAATTGTAGATAGTGTCACACAATGCCCCTCTCTTGATCCCATGATGTATATTTTTTTGCAACTGAGCAGAAATTTACCGCTTGGTTGCCAGTAAAATACGAATCAATACGTTTACCTCTGCCAGCAACATAGGTAAACAGAAGGGATTTGACTCCCTTGAGTGCCCCTTACTTATTTCTGCATCATATTTGTAATTAATTGAATACTGGACACTTGGCAACCCTATTAGAAACATTAGAGGAAGTTGCTCAAAATACTAAACATAGAAGTGAAACATCAGGGGAAGAGAATATTCAAATGATATAACTGACTTAATGGACAAACCTTCATTGCTGTCTGATATTCTTTTTTGCAATAACATATATGGACATTAATAAATATTACAATAAAAATAATAGAGTGGCATAAATAATTTTTATTTATATTGATAACTTGAAATGGTGGGAAAAAGCCCATGCTATTCATATTGATAAACCTTCACTGGGTGCAAGGTTATAGGACAACTAGTTTTAGTACTAAGACAGGGACACACTAAAATCACTCAGTGCCTACAAGACTTTAATTAATTATTGAAATTGAAATGATATGTGTTAAAATAAAAGACTGCAATGTAAAAGCACTTTTCAATGCAGCCAACTTTAGCCCCCAAAAAAATGCTTAGTGCAGTTATTTATTTTATTTTTTAAAAAAGCTAAATTTTTGGTTTTTATAAAATGGGAATTCACATGTTATTTGGGGATATTGGGGGACATTTAAAAAATTTATTTGTAAATGGGCGAATTTGCCCGTTTCCGGGCGTGCAATAATTTAGTGCTCCATTTGAAATAAAGTTATTTCGAAGTACATCTTTGATCCCTTCCCTGTCAAACACCTTGATAAATACCATATCCCTTTGAAACACTTTTTTATACATCTATTTCAGTAATAAACATATATTTTTAGATGTTTTACATGTGGTATGTGAAACTTTTATTTTAGCCTTTACTTCAGGGGCCGATTTATCAAATGTCGGGCGGACATGATCCGCTGTAGGGGATCATGTCCGCACGACATCGCTAAATGCCAACAGCATATGCTTTTGGGATTTAACATTGCACAAGCATTTCTAGTGAAATTCTTGTGCAATGCAGCCTGGAGTACCCATTTGTCTAACAGGAGTTTAGGCATTTCAAGATCTGGCAATAGAGAAACCAGCCTACCATCCGGTTGGGCCTTCTGGAGAGGAGAGACATCGTTGGCTCACAAATGAATGCATAACAGGAACTCACCTCAGTTATAAATGAAAAAAATGTATATAAGTATGTATTATGTATTTCTACAGATAGGATCAAAGAGTGATTCTGGTGACTGTAATGGCTTCAATGTTATATTGAACAAAACTGGCTATTAAATATGTTATCAATATAGTAATTAATCAATAATTATGATGACAAAAAATGTTAAAATAAAAATAAAAACAATTCAGTTTTGCTGAATTTATATTATGCCAGACTACCTTTAGTATAGGTATGTACAGATTATAAAATATACGTACAGAATGTAAAAATAATAAAACAAAAACTCTCTTTGGTGTGAATCTTGTTGATGTGGCCTCCGAGTATTAACTATGTTGAGAAGCGTATATTATAGAGCAATGAATATGGTATAGAAAATAAATATAAAGTCTCTATTTTGTAACAATGATGTCTTCAAAAATATATCAAAACAATACCTTCACATCTAAAAGACACAAAACATTTTTTAAATACAATACAAGAATTAGAATGGCAAGAAAATTATATATTAGCGACATGTGATGTAAGCTCCCTTTACACATGAATTGAACATACTAGAGGATTGGAAGATACAAACACATTTTTACAAAGAGATATAGAAATGTTGTAGCCACAAAGGGAATTTATTCTAGATTGTATGGGATTTATTCTAAGAAATAATTACTTTAAATTCAATAGAAATTACTATTTACAGAGGAGAGGAACAACCATGGGCATGAGGTTCGCACCCAGCTAGGCAAACTTATTCGTAGGATATTTTGAAGAGAACTTCATAGCTACGACACCTTGGGGTGCGAATCTCATGCTCTATAAGCGCTTTATAGATTATATATTTATAGTTTGGAAAGGCGATCTGGAACTTTTAGAAAAATTTATTGAGGATTTAAACAATAATGATTTAGGACTGAAATTCACTCATCAATACAGTAAAAACAGAATACATTTTTTGGACATAGAAATTACAATATTAAATAACAAAATAACCACAACTACATTTTTTAAAAAGGTAGACACAAATAATTATATAGACTATAAGAGCTGTCACCATGAGAAGTGGAAAATAAATATATCTAAAGGTCAATTTTCTCGAATCAGAAGAAAAAGTTCACAAATCTCAGATTATGATAAACAATCTATGATTCTACAGGATAGGTTTGTGGAAAAGGGATTTAATCCAAAAAATATAATTGACATAAAACGTAAGAGAAATAGATAGAGAATTATTACAAAATACAACTAGAAATCCTGAAAACGAAGAAGAAAGGGATCTATTCAACATTCCATTTATAACTACATGTTCAACTCAACACAAACAAATACAAAATATAATTAAGAAACATTGGCATTTGGCTAGGAGTGACCCTATAATAGGAAATAGACTTAAATATCAGCCGCACATAATATTCAGAAAGGCCACAAATTTGAAAAACATTGAATATAAACCAAGTAATAAAAATAAACAAAAGGTGAGAAATTAGAAGGCTTTTTCCCTTGTCATGACTGCAAATATTGCAAATTTAGCAGTAAGACAAAAATAGTGAGATCAACAACCACAAATGTAGAAGTGAAAATAAATGACATCATAAGATGCACAGATAGTAACATCATATACCTACTACAATGCTCGTGCAATTTGCAATATTTGGGACAAACAAGCAGCAAATTGAAAGATAAAATAAGGGAGCATATCAGAAGTATAAAGAAAGAAAGAGATGACACAAGACTGTATGCACACTTTAAAGAACATCACCAAGGGAACCCTAAAGAAATGATATAATGGGGCATTAAGAAAGTAATGGTAGATGGTAGTGGGGGGACATGGAAAAAAGACAACTCCACCAAGAAGCAGAATTATTTATAGAATAGGAACCTTACACCCTAATGGTCTAAATAGTAAACTTGATCTTAATTCTATAATCTGACTGAAATCTAACTTAAATCTAATTTAATTGCCATTTAACCATATTGTAATAATATTTTAGATATATACACATAGGTATATAATATGCTCTTATATAAATCCCATTTCCAATATTATTAATCACTTTTATGTAAATTTAATTATTAGAATGTTTCACACTTATATCTATCTCCATCATTGCACTTGTTGAATCCGGAATAAAACATCTCTCTAACAATATAGAATTTAATATATTCAAGAATGAACTAAACCGGTAGATAGCGATAAGTAAACCTATTCGATAACTGTAGCAATATATTGGGATCAGTCCCAAAATCTAGCTCCTTTTAAGTGCACTGTAAGTAAAAGCTCTCTATATGAGTTTGAGAAATTGAATGGATTCACATATTCGCAACTATAATAAAATTGATAAGGTAGACTTTCCACATTTGGCTATATAGATAATAGATTTATACATGTGGAACCTGCATACAATATTCCTATACAAATCAGAATGATAATTTATACTTAAAATCCTAATACTCCGGATTTACATATTAATGTTAATATTTTCCCCTAAATATATACATAAACGTATCCACTTTAAATATAAACGTATATACCAACACGTTTAAATATCACCAACTTAATGGTTTAAAAGCATATAACTGGTTAACACAATCCTCATTAGGAGTAGAAACTAGTTAAAGTCCCTAGAATGTTACATAGATGCACATACAGGTATATATAAATATATTTATAAATACTGTATATATATATATATATATATATATATAATCCATTATAGAAGAGGACTGCACTCACTGGATTTGGTATATAAAATAAAACATTTTTATTAAGGTGACGTTTCGGGGTACGCAGACCCCTTCCTCAGACCAGGCAACAGTGCAAATGAACAGTGTGCAATATAAAGCAACATAGCCCCTCCCATCAAGCAATTAGTGAAATTGCGCCAAAACCTATGTAACCATGACAACAGATGAATCACCTAATTAACATTATTCCTACCTTTACTAATGTGATAGTTAAAAACAGTATAATTGTGCAAACCATATAAGTGTATCTTAAAACTATTCTCAAACAATAAATGACATGACATATGAGTAGCACCTAAAACACTCAAGGTGCACACAAAGAAATAAAATGTCCCCCTACATAGTGATGTGTGACATACTGAAATAGCTACCACAAAGAAACAACTTAACATCAATAAAGGCAGTCTATAGGAAACAGCGCTCAATAAAAGATAGTTGCAGGACCTAGGCAGTATATCAGCATTTAAACATTAGTGCATCAGTATCTCTCAGTAAAACATACTTCTCAGTAAACAAAGGACAAGTAGAGAAAAAGGACAAGTAGAGAAAAAGGGCTCATAGCCAGAAAAACACGTATGTCAAGATTTAGGCAAGCATGTAGATGTGTGTGTCAATTGTTGAACATCAGTAGGTATATCGTATAGCATCCATAGACTAATCTTAAAGAGAAAGAGGGTGTCATCACACCATCACCGACTACTGAGCCTAAGGGTAATATAGATAATTTCAAAGCAGTGTGATTGCAATACATACAAAGAGTCAGCAACGTAAGATCGCTATTTATATCTCAAAGGGGAAAAAATATATCTCTCTACCAGCCAGCACTGTCTCTAGTTCAGGTAACTTACTTGGCATGAGATGTGATAGATACTGTCAAAGTGGTTGCAGCGTGTTGCAGAGAGGGAGCTGGAGACAAGATATGTCAGTTAGAAGTTTCAAAAACAGGCGCGGATCAACACAGTCCCGCGTCTGTGTCAACGGTGTCAGCGAGCATGGCTAATTTGCATAGCCGTCTGACGTCATCAGGGGGTGGGGTGTATCAAGCAGTCAGAAAACATAGATGACAGCTAACCGATGTTAGCCGCAACTGCTGGGGCCAGCCAAAAAATGATTGTACATACCTACACTTGTAGGAAAGGGGCGAATTGTCTAAACATCTGAGAATATATTACAAAAACAACAGCATAACATGGGTCTATATTGCTTGTATACTTCTATCATATCCCAAAAAGGCTAAGAGAAGCCGTCTGACTTGCAGATAGTTGTATGGATCTGAGAGCCTTAGTCTGCCCAAAATGTGCTAATGTATGTTATGAGTACCATATCTATCCAGAGAGCCATATGTGTACGAAACAGTATAGGGTTAGTAAATGTACTTAAAGAGAGCATAGTCTACCAGAATGTTGGTGCTAGAGCTAATCATGATACAAAATAAACAACCAAAAATCCTATACTGGTAAAACATATGCCAGAGTCTTGTGCCTGAGTAACATGTTACTCTTACAGTGGGATCTCAGTGTTACGATCATAGTTCCCCTGTTACAATTGGCAATCAAGTGTGGTTATATGCAAAAGATAAAATCAGGGTTATATTAACAGCGAGCCATGGTATCCAGATAAATCAATAAAGCATATGCATAGTCAGTGGGCAAATTTTGGAAGTAAAAGTAAAACATCCTATCACTATGCAAACAGATATTGATGATATGGCCAATGTATGTTCTTGCCTAAATCAGGAAACCTTGCCATATAGGGTAAGGTATCATGCACAGTCCGAGGAAGGACAGGTTACACAGATATTATAGGAAACAGTGCCAGTCATTGGACATATTAAGTCCCCTCGGGTATAGGGTGTCAAGTCTGTGTATCCACTTGGTCTCCCTCTGCAGGAGTATTCTATCCCGATTACCCCCCCGCCGTAGTGGTGGGACATGGTCAATGAGGATAAAACGTATGTCTGTTACCTTATGCTTGGCCTGTAGGAAGTGTCTAGCCACTGGTTGGTCTGCTGTTTCCTTATCCAAAGCAGTACGAATTGCTGAACGGTGATTTGCCATTCTTATCCGTGCGTTGTCAGATGTTTTACCAACGTAATATTTTCCACAACAGCAGCTTAGAAGGTATACAACGTGACTTGTTGTGCATGTGATGAAGTGCCTTATGGTGTACTTCTGTGTGGTATGTGGGTGTCGAAACACCTTGCAGGGGATCATGCCACTGCAGGTGGTGCATCGGGGTCCGTCTGCATCAATAGATCCCTGAGGCTTCTGCCACGTCTGTATCCCATGATTGGTGGGTCCAAGTGTCCAAAGGGGAGCGTTTGGTCGGTGCCAAGGATTTCCCATCTGTTTTTGATAGAATCAGCCAAGACCTTTTTCCCTTTGTTATAGGTGGTTGTAAAAACCATTCTTGGTTTCTTGTCAGCAGGGTTTGTTCGTTCGTTTTCAGACATTAATTCTTGTCTTACTTCCTCTATCAGTTCAGGTGAGTAGCCCCTCTGCAGGAATTTGTTGGACATTTCATCCATTTGGGTTAACCTGTTGATATACCTGACTTGGCACCCTGGTTGATGTCCCTATTGCATTGTGAGTGCAGACACACATGGAAGTTATATATATATATATATATATATATATATATATATATATATATATGTCTATAAATGTGTACATATGTATTTATGTGTTTATATGTGTATATATGTCTGTAAGTACACATATACATGTATAAATACATACAGTGAAAATAATCACATTGTGTTGCTTTGCAGCCTGAAGACAGACACAGTTTTTGTTAACCCAGTTGTAATTACTCAGTGCAACTTATAACATCCAAGTGAAAGATATAACACCAACATGTCAGGCAAAAATAAAGACAATTCAAAAATAGAATTACTTTGTTGGAAAAAGAATCGCCCCCTCTAAAAATTACTTGTAAACTCAACCAGGTGTAGCTAATCACCTTCTCATTGGCACACACAAAGACATTTGAACATTAACTGTGATCAGCTGTGGGTATATTGATTAGCTCAGCATGAAAAGAGCTTTCTTGGAGCATCTCAGTCTCTGGTAGTGTAACTGAAGCAATCAACTATTTAACTATGGGAGGCAAGGCACTGTCAAAAGATCTCCGTGATAATTTTGTGGACAGGCACATGTCAGCAGATGGATACAAGAAAATATCAAGGGCTTTATCAATCTCTAGAAGCACAGTGAAGACTATTATTAAAATGTGGAAGGTATTTGATACAACACAGACCCTCTCTGGATCAGGACATTGCTCCAAACTGGATGAGAGAACCAGGAGAAAACTGGCCAGAAAAGCTACCAAGAGGCCCACAGCAACTCTTAAGCACTTGCAGGAATTTATGACTAGGGGGTATATTTATTATAGTGCGAGCAGACATGATACGATGTAGCGTATCATGTCCCTTGTAAATCGATAAATTCCAAAAGCACATGCTGTCAGCATTTATCATTGCACCAGAAGTTCTTGTGAACTGCTGGTGCAATGCCGCCCCTAGCAGGGGTGTCAATCAAACCAATTGTATTCGATTGGGTTGATTTTTATCCGCTGTCTCAGAGCAGGCGGACAAGTTATGGAGCAGCGGTCTTTAGATTGAAGGGTACCCGGAAACAAGGGGCATTAAGCTCCATACAAAGCTTGATAAATCGGCCCCATTGAGTGGTTATTGTGTGCATGTGACAACAATATCCCAAATTCTACAAACATGTGGCTTGTATGGGAAGGTTGCAAGAAAAAAAGCCACTTCTTAAGAAAGGCCACATGCAGTCACAACGACTGAGCTTTGCCATAACACACCTAGGAGATTCTGAGGCCACATGGAAAAGGGTGTTATGGTGAGATGAGACTACAATTTAATAATTTGGCCGCAACAACAAATGATATGTCTGGAGGAAATCCAATACAGCTCACAATCCAAATAACACCATACCTACAGTAAAGCATGGAAGTGGTAATATCCTGTTATGGGAGGTGTTTCTCTGCAACAGGCACTGGAGCACTTGTTAGGATAGAAGGAATAATAGATGGGGAATCTGCTGCCCTCTGCCAGGAAGTTGTCAATGGGAAGAAGGTTTATCTTCCAACATGACAATGCCCCATAGCACACAGCAAAAATGACCACACAGTGGTCGAAGGAGAAAAGGATGAATGTTCTTGCATGGCCTAGTCAGAGCCAAGACTTAAACCCCATTGAATATCTGTGGCATGACTTGAAAACTGCAGTCCACAAACAGTCGCCATCAAATGTAACGGAACTGGAGCAGTTCTGCAAAGAAGAGTGGGCAAATATTGCACAGTCTAGATGTGCAAAGTTAGTAGAGACATATCTCAAAAGACTAAAGGCTGTAATTAAAGCAAAAGGTGGTTAAAAAATACTGAAACAAGGGGTGATCCTTTTTCCAACTCATTGATTCTGTTTTTGAATTCTCTTTATTTTTGTCTGACATGTTGGTGTTATATCTTTCACTTGGATGTTATAAGTTGCACTGAGTAATTACAACTGGATTAACAAAAAATGTGTCTGTCTTTTTTTTCAGGCTGTAAAGCAACACAATGTGATTATTTTCAAGGGGGGGGGGTAATTATTTTCAATACCCTCTGTGTATGTATATATATATATATATATATATATATATATATATACACACATACATACTCATATTTAGATATGTTAAAGCCCTTTGCATTCCTCTTTTTTTCTTTCACCTGAGACCTCATATCTTTGAGCCCTTATAACATTTTAATGCAATATTTTATAAATTAATTTTTATCAGTCAGTGTTATTATGATTGTAACTTTTTACTTTTAAATGTTATATCTTTCACTTGGATGTTATAAGTTGCACTGAGTAATTGCAACTGGATAAATAACAACTGTGTCTGTTTTTATTCCAGGCTGCAAAGCAAAAAAATTTGATTATTTTCAAGGGGTGGGGGGGGTGATTATTTTCACTACTCACTGTATGTACACATATAGATGTATGCATATCTATCTCTATGTTAAAGTCCTTTGACTGCCTATTTTTTTCTAACACCTGAGATCTCATATCTTTGAGCACATAACTTTTGTGTGCAATATTTTTTGTGAATATTTTTTTATTAGATGGTGTTATTATGAGTGTAACTGCACTTTGTAATGTATTTTTGATGTGTTTTGTGCAACTTTTTATTTTGGTGAAACAGTTAACCACAGCTCTGAGATTGCGGTAATCATTCTAGCGTAAATCAGGATTGCACTCATGTGATTGCGTTCAACTTGTAATTTGAGCGCAATTTAAAGGTTTTAATGCCCTTTTAAGTGTACTTTACTGGCATGGTATTTTAGATCCTAGTTCAGAATACTGATATATCTACATGGTTTGTCTAAATATCATTATACTGTTATAAAATGATATAATAAAAAGACAGATTCATCTGTTAATGTAGCATTTATTTAATAACAGAGTAATATTACAGAATTTTAATGTGGAACAAGATATAACTTTTTTACCAAATCGTAAACTAAAAATGCACCACTTATACTTGATATTTCAAAGCAATTTGCACTAAAACAGGTGTTCTTAACTGGAAAATGAAAGTAAGAGCAGCCTCATTTAATACTGATGAGTAGTAGGTTCTGTAACCATATTTACTTCATATATTGGGGTTGAGTGAGTAAATGTTACTGAATGTATTTGCTTTTGCAGAGATGGCAGTTGCTTATGCTTTCACTGGTATCATTATATACGTATCTTTACATTTCCATTCCAGGCTTTTGTAGCCTTGACAGCCAGTCCCCAGAGCTATTTCCATGTTTCCCTCTTCTCCCTGCGTGCAGTGCTGGCAGTGAGTACAGCTGAGTATGTGTAAGGCAGAGCAGCAGCCAGAAGATCCCGTCAGGTAAGAAAAATGTGTCTTTTGGTTTTACAACAGCTGTTGCCTTTGGTTTTCCCAGTGTGAAGATTCACATGATCTGCATATACTATTTGTAGGGAGATCTCCCCTGCTCTGTTGTAAAGTTCTAGGAGGTTGGTGGAACCTGCAAATGATGCACACTTATTTTAAAACATTCCCTTTGTCAGCCACTGCTTGGAAGGCTGGAATGACGACATAGCTATGGGAAACAAAAGAAATGGGATCATTTATGTAAACATACTGGCCTAGATTACAAGTGGAGAGCAAAAATATTAGCACTAATAAGCTCATGTTAAATCAATAGCACTTCTATATTTGTGCTCATATTACAAGTTTACAGAAAAAGTTTATTGCTCGAGTAAAAGCTTCAGGCACACTTACAACTGGAGGTCAGATAACAGGGCCCTGCCTCTTCTCATAGGTTTATGTTGCTACAAAACCCTGGTCTGGCTTTCACTCGCACAATAACCCAAAGGTGCTCTAAGCCAACTGCATTAAAGCCGAAGGCTCTTTAGCAAATACTTGAAATAGCATTGTTCTTAAATCAGAAGAAATATATATATATATATATATATATATATATATATATATATATAGTTATATAATCAGAATGCCTGATGAAGAAGCCTCATTGTCCTAAAAGCTTGCAACTGTATACACTATTACTTTAATGTTAAGGTATCAACTCCTGTACATTGCTTTTGTTATTTCCTTACAAAAGTGAAGAACAATGCTATTTTAAG
This sequence comes from Bombina bombina, assembly GCF_027579735.1. Classification (NCBI taxonomy): domain Eukaryota; kingdom Metazoa; phylum Chordata; class Amphibia; order Anura; family Bombinatoridae; genus Bombina; species Bombina bombina. Next base: position 212,888,226 of record NC_069502.1, read on the forward strand.
TATTTCTATTATAAAAACAAAAAAAATTGTGTCTAAGTTGTTTTAAAGGGATATGCGATATGAGAAGATATTGGACTGGGAAGGTTTATACAGTATATACAGCTCTGGAAACAAATTGCAAAATTATCAATTTCTCTGGTTTTAATATTTATGGGTATCTGTTTGAGTACAATGAACATTTTTTTTTGTTTAATAATATAAACTACTCCCAAATTCCAAATGAAAGTTTTGTCATTTAAAGCATTTATTTTCAGAAAATGACAACTGGTCAAAATAACAAGAAGATGTAGTGTTTTCAGACCTCGAATAATGCAAAGAAAACAAGTTCATATTTATTTTTAAATGACACAATACTAATGTTTTAACTTAGCAAGAGTTCAGAAATCATTATTTGGTTAAATAAACATGATTTCCAATCAAGCGTTCATGCATCTTTGCATGCTATATAACAATCTTTCACATTGCTGTTGGGTGACTTTATGTCAATTCTGTCGCAAAAATTTCAAGCAGCTTGACTTTGTTTGAGCGCTGGTGACCATCCATCTTCCTCTTGATCACATTCCAGAGGTTTTCTCTGGGGTTCAGGTCTGGAGATTGGGCTGTCCATCCACACCTTGATTGTCCTGTCAGTGTGGCATGGAGCATTGTCCTGCTGGAAAAACCAATCCTCAGAGTTGGGGAACATTGTAAGAGCAGAAGGAAATAAGTTTTCTTCCAGGATAACCTTTTATGTGATTCATGGGAGCTTCACAAAGATAAATCTTCTGACAGCAATATATATATATATATATATATATATGTGTGTGTTCAATGCTTTATTTCAATATGTTTTACATGAATTTTTTAATATTTATTGAAAGTATAGGGCTGCCTAAAGAGATGTTTGCCTCACTACACATTCTCAGGTTATTGTGTTTTACTGTGAAATTGCAATACCAGATTGAACACTATTCTTAGTGTGCCTTGCAACATTAATAGCACACCCTGTGCCATCAATAGCTCTTCACTTGTAATCAGGACCACTGTATTTATGAGTGGAGCAATGTCGTTTGAGCTCAAGCGATATTGAGTTTTAGAGGCTGCTTGCTTGCAAGTAAAATTCCGCCAGTTATTTGAGTTGAAATTAATTGTGAAAGTGTGAGCGCAATTGCGATTTACACTACAATGATTACTGCAACTTTAGAACTCTGGTTAACTGTTATGCGAGTCAAAAAGTGTCAAAAATACATTTAAACTTAAAGTTACACTCATAATAACACTATCTATAAAAACATTTTTTTTTTTAATTCCACAAAAAATTATAAGGGCTCCATAAGCCTGGCCGCCTGCTCTGAAGAGGCGGACAGGAATCGCCAGAATTCAACACGATCGAGTACGATCGGGTTGATTGACACCTCCTGCTGGTGGACGATTGGCCGCAAGTCTGCAGGGGGTGGTGTTGCACCAGCAGCTCACAAGAGCTGCTGGTGCAATGCTGAATACTGAGAGCGTATTGCTCTCCGCATTCAGCAATGTCTGTCGGATCTGATCCACACTGTCGGATCAGGTCCGACAGACATATGATAAATAGGCCTCATAAGCTTTATTAGTGACTGTTTATGTCTTAGTATGTGACATAGGCCTTATTAGTGACTGTTTATGTCTTTGTATGTGACATGGGCTATATTAGTTACTGTTTATGTCTTAGTATGTGACATGGGCTATATTAGTTACTGTTTATGTCTTTGTATGTGACATGGGCTATATTAGTTACTGTTTATGTCTTTGTATGTGACATGGGCTATATTAGTTACTGTTTATGTCTTAGTATGTGACATAGGCCTTATTAGTGACTGTTTATGTCTTTGTATGTGACATGGGCTATATTAGTTACTCTTTATGCCTTTATATTTCAGTGCTCAGTTCTATGTGACATGGGCTTTATTAGTGACTGTTTACGGCTCTGTATTTCATTGTTCAGATCTGAGTGACATGGGCTTTATTAGTGACTGTTTATGTCTTTATATGTGCCATGGGCTTTATTAGTGACTGTTTTATGTCTATGTATGTGACATGGGCTTTATTAGTAACTCTTTATGTCTTTGTATGTGACATGGGTTTTATTAGTGACTGTTTATGTCTTTGTATTTCAGTGTTCAGGTTTGGGTGACATGGGCTTTATTAGTGATTTTTTTACGTCTTTGCATTTCAGTCTTTAGGTCTGTATGACATTGGTTTTGTTAGTGACTGTTTATGTCTTTGTATTTCAGTGTTTAGGTCTGTGTGACATGGGCTTTATTAGTGACTGTTTATGTCAATGTATTTCCATGTTTAGGTCTATGTGACATTGGTAGTATTAGTTACTGTTTATGTCTTTGTATTTCAGTGTTCAGGTCTGAGTGACTGGTTTTATCAGTGACTGTTTATGTCTTTCAGTGTTTAGATCTGTGTGACATTGGTTTTATTAATGACTGTGCTGTAGCAATATTTGTGTGCTGTGGGTTATGTTCTTTATTAGTGACTAATGGTAGCAGTGTATGTGTATGAATATCAATATATCTGTGTGTTTGTATTTGTGTTTGTTAGTGTGTTTTTGAATATTGATGGATGTCTGGAAGGAAGCTGAGAAGTGATATTGATGCGCTTTTAAGAGACTGTTTTATTGTGCCTTTAAGTCCTTGGTAGCTTGTGGGTAGTTGGCTTTGCATGGATAATTATGTACAGTTATTGATGCCTGGTATATGCATGTGAGAGTGTCAGTACCTGTGTCTGAGTGCTTACTAATGTGAGTCTCTTTGTGGTTGCTTGTGTGTTCTTTATGAGAATGTGTGCATGTATATTTGTTTATGCATATTTATGAACTGTTGTCTTTATTTCTATGTCTGTGTGTGTGAGTTCTATGGGGGCCTCCTGTGTGAATTTATTTGTGAAAGCCTGTATGTGGCTCTCATGTGGGTTTGATTCATTTATAAATAAAAAAAAACATAGGTGATTATATGTATGAATTTCTGGGTGTTTCTTTGCTGTTATTATTATTTGTAGTGCAGGCACCACTAGAGAAAAAGTTGGTTTACCCAGAACAAATGGTGCCTAGTGAGTGGCAGACAAAATGTAAGGTAAAAAGTGTGGGGGAGAATGGAGGCCCTCATTGTGTGGGTGAGGGAAGGGAGAGGATTCAGTGAAAGGAAAAGGAGAGGCAAGAAAACACATAGGGGTTGATTTAACAAGCCCCGTATTGTGCCAAATGTAACTGTTTCCGTGCGAGACCGCTGCTCCTTAACTCGTTTGCCACATCTGAGGCGGCGGACAGGAGTCGGCTGATCGCATACGATCAGGTTGATTGACACCACCTGCTAGCGGCCCATTAACCATGAATGTGCAGAGGGCAGCATTGTACAAGCATTTCTAGTGAAATGCTTGTGCAATGATAACTGTCAACAGTGTATGCTGTCAGCATTCATAGATGTGCGGCGGACATGAATGCTACAGCGGATCATGCCCATTCGCACTTTGATAAATCGGCCCCATAGGCTAGATTACAAGTGGAAAGCAACAGATCCTTATCCTTATCACAACCCTGCACTAAAAAAAGCACACAATCTGGTATCACAAGTAAATGGTAAAAAAAGGTTTACCAGAGAATCTTAATGCGGCTGACATTTGTTTAGCATACCTATACTTTAAAACAATAGCAGAAAGTGCACTATTATCGCTCATATTACAAATAGTGAGTTAAATGTTGCTCTCAAATAGTGCTGGGAAATTTAGAAGTTTTGGAGACCTAAAGTAAAGTTGTATTGCTTAAATATATGCATAACAACACACTCATAACATCCAAATAAAGTGTTCAGTTAATTTTTATTTAAATATTAAATACAAAATAAAAGGTTTATTTTTGAAAAAATATTTTAGCAGTGATTTAAAGGGATATGGTATATGACAGAGCTGGATTGGAAAGGGTTCAAATGTGTATGTGTATACAGTATATAAATATATATATGTGTGTGTGTATGTACATTTGTATGTGTGTGTATGTATGTGCACAGTGTTTTAAATATATATTTAAATATAAAATCATAGTTTAAAAGATAGTGAAGAACTCCACTATTTGACCTTTGGTTTAGCGCACCTTCAACTTAGAGATTAACGGTACACAAAACCCATATTTTTTCATTCATGATTCAAACAGAGCATGTGACAGACTTCCCAAGTCTCCCTGAAGTTCAGGGAGTCTCCCTGATTGTAATAGCGGCTCCCTGATGCCAGCAAATGGAGTGCAATCTCCCTGAAACTCCAAGTACTATGATCCAATGTGGGCCAAATCTGGAAAAGTGTTTCTTTAAGAAATGCCTTTAGTTGCTGGGACGTTATAGAACACTCAAAGCATGCATCAGTAACCAAAAAGCCCCCACTGATCTTAATCAAATAAAACACAAATACTACCTTATTTACTGCAATTAAACTTCGTATTCTAAAATATTTGAGCATTCAACAAGCGTACGATCACTGGAAAATAGGTCTGTTGTATGTGGTTGTGCACTAAAGCTACTTTTTTAAATGTGACTTTAGTGGGAATCTACTTTAATGATAAGTCTCTATCGTATTTAGGGTTTCAAGGTGTCCAATATATAACGGGGAGGGAGGGGGTGGCGGCGCAGTAGCGGGTGAAGCCACCTCCCTGAAATGAGTTTTTGCAGGTTGGGATGTCTGATGTGATATTAAAAAAAAGTTCTAATTTACTCCTATGATACATTTGTCTTCATTCTCTTGCAATTGTTATTTTAAAAAGCAGGAATGTAAGCATACGAACCAGTCCATTTTTAGTTCAACACCTGGGTAGGGCCTGCTGATTGTTAGTTATATAGGGAAGGGAAGGGAGGGGATGTAGCGAAAGAGCAGGAAAAGGAAAGGCAACAGATCCTTATCCTTATTGAAAACACTGCACTAAGAAAAGCGCACAACCTGTAATCTAGCTCATAATGTATATCTACAGTGTAAAAATGAATAGTGATAGTAACTATAGCAAAAACTTTTTGCTCTCACATGGCAAACATGACAGCAACTGTAAAATATTTTATTTGATTTAAACTGATACCGTTCTTGCAGCACATAGGTAAAAGGTTAGACTTTGGAGACAGCTGGAGACCTGAGGCACTATTACATAATTTTGTCAACTTCTAAGAGAGCACACACATACATGCACCCACGTACCCACGTACCCACGCATGCACATACTTATATACATACATATAATATACATATACACTAATTAAGCATAAAGCATTACATTTATCTATCTAATGGCTAGATTACGAGTTTGGCGTTAGAAGGGGTGCGTTAGTAACGTGTATTTTATTTCCTTTGCGCACTTTTCTTAACGTAGGTATTACGAGTCTCAAAACAACCTCGTAACGCGTTGCAGTAACACAACTACCGCGTTTGTTTAAGAAGCGTAATCACGGCAGCGTTAAACATTCTCCCATATAGATCAATGAGAAATCAAAGAAGCACGCATTTTTCAACTAACACTCAATCTCGTGAGAAATACGCACTGCTCTGTCATATTACGTATACCACATAATGCACAACAAAAACACACAGAAAATGTACTAACAACAATCACGCAACATAACACATACGCATTACACATTCACAATCGGAAAACAAAAAAATAAAAGAAAACATTTACACTAAACGAGGAATACAGAAATGCCTTACGATCCTGCAACACGGAACAAAACAACACAAAAAAAGAATTGCACACTCATACACAAACAAAACACTCGCATTCAAGATTACGGAATATTATTACAACGAATCATTTACAACACTTCGCAAATACTACACAATGGCAAATCAACATTTATATTTACACATAATACTTTTGGACAATGTAATGCAAAACGATCACTATATCATCGCATTCTACACATTCCACAAATACTAACTAAATATGAGCATGCGCAAATTCACACAACTAATACACATTGCACACATATGGCGAGATTACGAGTTTTGCGCTTGCCTTAAAAAGCAGCGTTGAGAGGTCCCAACGCTGCTTTTTATCTAACGCTGGTATTACAAGTTTGTCAGGTAGAGGCTCACCGCTCACTTTTCTTCCGCAACTTTTCTATACCGCAAATCCCCTTACGTCAATTGCGTATCCTATCTTTGTAATGGGATTTGGCTAATGCTGGTATTACAAGTCTTGGAGAAAGTGAGCGGTAGAGCCTCTACCTCCAAGACTCCTACCGCATTTAAAAGTCAGTAGTTAAGAGTTTTATGGGCTAATGCCGGAACATAAAGCTCTTAACTACAGTGCTACAAAGTACACTAACACCCATAAACTACCTATGAACTCCTAAACCGAGGCCCCCCAACATTGCAAACACTATAATAAAATTATTTAACCCCTAATCTGCTGACCGGACACCGCCGCTACCTACATTATACCTATGAACCCCTAATAGGCTGCCCCTAGCATCGCCAACACCTACATTATAGTTATAAACCCCTAATCTGCCCCCCCCCCATGTCGCTGCCACCTACCTACACTTATTAACCACTAATCTGCCGACCCGACATCGCCGCCACTATAATAAATGAATTAACCACTAAACCGCCGCACTCCCGCCTCGCAAACACTATAATAAATTGTATTAACCCCTAATCTGCCATCCCTAACATCGCCGCCACTTACCTACATTTATTAACCCCTAATCTGCCGCCCCCAACGTCACCGCTACTATAATAAAGTTATTAACCCCTAAACCTAGGTCTAACCCTAACACCCCCCTAAATTAAATATAATTGAAATACATCTAAATAAAATAACTATAATTAAATACATTAATCCTATTTAAAACTAAATAATTACCTATAAAATAAACCAGAAGATAGCTACAATATAATTTAATCATTACATTGTAGCTATCTTATGATTTATTTTTATTTTACTGGCAACTTTGTATTTATTTTAACTAGGTACAATAGCTACTAAATAGTTAATAACTATTTAATAGCTACCTAGTTAAAATAATTACAAAATTACCTGTAAAATAAATCCTAACCTAAGTTACAAATACACCTAACACTACACTATCAATAAATTAATTAAATAAATTAAATACAATTATCTAAAATAAAATACAATTAAATAAACTAAACTATATTATAAAAAACACTAAATTACAAAAAATAAAAAAATATTACAAGAAGTTTAATCTAATTACACCTAATCTAAGCCCCCTAATAAAATAAAAAAGCCCCCCAAAATAATAAAATTACCTATCCTAAGCTAAATTACAAAGTAATTAGCTCTTTTACTAGCCCTTTAAAGGACTTTTTGTGCGGCATTGCCCCAAAGTAATCAGCTCTTTTACCTTTAAAAAAAAACAAATACAATACCCCCCCAACATTACAGCCCACCACCCACACACCCCTACTCTAAAACCCACCCGATCCCCCCTTAAAAAACCTAACACTACCCCATTGAAGATCACCCTACCTTGAGCCGTGTTCACCCAGCCGGGCACCACTGGTCATCCGATGGGGCAGAAGAGGACATCTGGACCAGCAGAAGTCTTCATCCGATCGGGGAAGAAGAGGTCCTCCATCCAGCAGAAGTCTTCATCCAAGCGGAATCTTCTATCTTCATCCATCCGGCACGGAGCAGGTCCATCTTCAAGACATCCGATGCGGAGCATCCTCTTCTTCCCAACGACTAACAACGAATGAAGGTTCCTTTAAATGACGTCATCCAAGATGGCGTCCCTCGAATTCCAATTGGCTGATAGGATTCTATCAGCCAATCGGAATTAAGGTAGGAAAAATTGACCTCGCATTCTATTGGCTGATCCAATCAGCCAATCGGATTGAACTTCAATCCGATTGGCTGATTGCATCAACCAATCTGATTTTTCCTACCTTAATTCCAATTGGCTGATAGAATTCTATCAGCCAATCGGAATTTGAGGGACGCCATCTTGGATGACATCATTTAAAGGAACCTTCTTTCGTTGTTAGTCGTCGGGAATAAGAGGATGCTCCACGTCGGATGTCTTGAAGATGGACCCTCTCCGTGCCGGATGGATGAAGATAGAAGATTCCGCTTGGTTGAAGACTTCTGCTGGATAGAGGCCCTCTTCTGCCCCGATCAGATGAAGACTTCTGCCGGTCCGGATATCTTCTTCTGCCCTATCGGATGACCAGTGGTGCCCTGCTGGGTGAACACTGCTCAAGGTAAGCTGATCTTCAATGGGGTAGTGTAAGGTTTTTTTAAGGGGGGGTCAGGTGGGTTTTAGAGAAGGGGTGTGTGGGTGGTGGGTTGTAATGTTGGGGTGGTCTTGTATTTGCTTTTTTTACAGTTAAAAGAGCTGATTACTTTTGGGCAATGCCCCGCAAAAAGCCCTTTTAAGGGCTGGCAAAAGAGCTGATTTCTTTGTAATTTAGTTTAGGGTAGGGAATTTTATTATTTTGGTGGGCTTTTTTATTTTATTAGGGGGCTTAGATTAGGTGTAATTAGTTTAAAATTCTTGTAATATTTTTTTTTGTAATTTAGTGTTTGTTTTTGTACTATAGTTTTAATTTATTTAATTGTATTTTATGTTAGATAATTGTAGTTAATTTATTTAATTAATTTAGTGATAGTGTAGTGTTAGGTGTATTTGTAACTTAGGTTAGGATTTATTGTACAGGTAATTTTGTAATTATTTTAACTAGGTAGCTATTAAATAGTTATTAATTATTTAATAGCTATTGTACCTAGTTAAAATAAATAAAAAGTTGCCTGTAAAATAAAAATAAATCCTAAAATAGTTAACATGTAACCATTAGTTATATTGTAGCTATATTAGGGTTTATTTTATTGGTAAGTATTTAGTTTTAAATAGGATTAATTTATTTAATTTTATAAATTTTATTTAGATTTATTAAAAAAAGATTTAACTTAGGGGGGTGTTAGGGTTAGACTCAGGCTTAGAAATGTGAAGAATAGAGCACTAATATGAACAATAAATGCATGAGTTATTCAAGGTGATTCTAAAGAAAATAATGTCTTTAACATATGTTTAATTTCTTACTATATTAGACAGACAATTCATCTCATATGATTATATTGCCTATATAAATATACCTATTGATCAATGTTTTTAAGATAATACACACAAACAACACTTTGAATAACAACTGGTGACAAATCGAATCGAAGCCATGTGGCACATAGATCCATGTGTGCAGTGTACAGTAATCTTTTTTAGGACACAACACATATTGATCACAATGCAAAACAGAAGTTATTAGTAAAAATATCTCATCATGGTGCTGTTAGAGTATGCTTATATCTATAAAGTAAGTCCAAGAGTGAATATGTGATTTAGATATCAATATTGTTTCATCAAAACAATGTAAGGATGAATGAATATATTGATTATTAAAGGGACACTGACCACAATTTTTTAATTCATTGATTCAAATAGAACATGCAATTTTAAGCAAATTTAACATTTACTCCTATTATAAATTTGTCTGCATTCTGTTGCTTTATTTATTTAAAAAAAGAAGGCAGCTAAGCAATATTTTGGTTCCGAAAATATTTGTCGTTGAATGTATCCACCAATCAGCAAGAGCAACCCAGGTTGTCCCCAAAAAATGGACCTGCATCTAAACTTACATTCTTGCTTTTCAAATAAATATACCAAGAGAATAACGAAAATATGATTATAGGAGTAAATGAGAAAGTTTATTAATATTGCATGCTCTATCTGAATGACAACAGAAAAAAAATGTGTTCATTGTCCCTTTAATATTAAAATATCTTTATTTGACAATGTTGCTTTTAATGAATTGTGGTGTCCATATGTTGATGTAATGAATGGGATGGAGCATGCAATTACAATCAAATATGTAATTTAAGGATATCATCAAGATTATTTAATTATCCTTCTCTCTTAAACGGACATGAAGCTCAAAATGTGCAATTGTCTTAATTTTTAGTTTTCAAATCCAGCCTGTGATCTATTTCAAATAGACTTATTTTTGTCTATTTTGCTTCATTGGGTTAATAATTTTTTTTTAAAGGATCAACTATGCACTACTGTTATCTGAACACATGAGTTGAACCAATGAAAATAGGCAATGTTCTGCATCAAACAATCAGCCGGTTACTCCCAGTAATGCATTTCTGATCCTGAGCCTACCTAGATATGATTTTCTAATAAGGATAACAAAAGACTGAAGCAATTTATATAATCAAATCAAAATTGAAATTTGTGGTAAATCACGTGTCTAAATCCTAAAAGTGAAATGTTCGTTTTCATGTCCCTTTAATGATAATTATAACAAATCTAAACATATGAGATGTATATTTTTCTAATCTGCACATATGCAAAATGTGTTAGTGTTGTCTAAATGTATCCAAAAAAATGTCAAGCACTACACAGGGGCAGAATATAAAATGGCCATGAACCTAAGCTTACATTAAAATGAAGATATCAAGAATAGAAGGGATATCTTCAGATACTCATAATTTGAAATTTGTATTACAATGTAATCCAAACTTTGATTCGTGATTCTTATTTTAAAATAACAAAAAAAGAAAATTAGAGTATACATTTAAATATCGATCAATGTGAATGTAGTATGTAATGTTATGTCCCGGTTTGTAAGACAAAGGTAAATTAAAATGAGACATACCATGCTGTGACGAACCCTGGCTTGAGGTTCCAGCACCAACATCCAGATCTGTAAAATATTCAATGAGGATTGTATATCATTAATACAAATCAGGCCATGGAGACAAACAATCTGATTTTTAAATTCTAATTGACAAAGTACAAATCTATTTGTATTCACATAAGTGCATTGTTTCCTCAATTAATGTCTACATAAACAGATCCTGTATTCTTATTTTCAATCTTTTATGTTGTTGAATGTAGCTTTAATTCATTTTGTGTCTTCTTGCATTGTCATCAATTGATAGAGATAGTTAATTTTTTTTTTGATCTTGCTAGTATAGCTTTTATAATGTAGAAGATTGTAAATAAGGATACTGTATTCTTCCCATATATACTAATTAACGTATACATTTGACCAACATGTCTAAAGCGATGCCAGTTACAGCAAACACATGTTCAGGTGTGTGCGCAGTTCTATCTTTCATGATCATTGTGCAATGATTCAAAGCGGAATTGCACATCTGTGATTTGACCAACATATCTAAAGCGATGCCAGTTACAGCAAACACATGTTCACATGTGAGCGCAATTCTATCTTTTGTGATCATTGCACAATGATTCAAATCGGAATTGCGCATCCGTGATTCAGAATTGATTTGGATATAGTAGTGTGATGAATATCATTTATAAAGAATTCAAATACATTTGCAATTGTGTGTATTACGAGATTCAAATCGTATATTTGTTAATATTGAATGATAAAAATTAATATTTTTAACTGGGGTATGATTCGATAGTCAATGTATGAAATTGCGGATGATAGGTTTTTCACGGATGCGCATTTCCATTTTCGCTCTGTGACTCATATTCTGGAGAGCGCAAGAAACATCACTCCTATTTCATGTGTGACAAATCTAAATTCATATATCTAAACATCATATGTAGCATGTGTTGTGAGATCTATATAGGTTGAATATATGACTATATACACATTTCTTAAAAGTCTACTCAAATATTAATATATTATATGAAGTCGTATATTTACCTGGTTCAGATTCTCTCTCCTCTTCTCCCAGGCCACCGGAAGGAGAAGCAGCTGCACTGGCCTCCGGGTCAGGACTTTCAGATCCAGCAGCTGGGAGGGAAGAAGAAGAAGCAGAGGAGCGAGATGATCGAAATCTGCTGGGGACCCGGAGATTGAGGAGGTCACATAAAGTCACCTCATAAGTGAGTAGGTACAGTTTCTGTGGGGGTGGAACTTTCCTATCATCCCTCCGACGGGCTTTTATCCACTCCCTTATGAGGTCAACTTTTTTGCTGAGACGCAACCTCATATCCCGAACCTCTGCATGATTTGATCTGTGGTCCTCTGGATGCCACACACCAAATTAACATCATTGGTGATAAACACCCAGAGGTCCTTCTTAATTCTCTGCTTCGTCGACCTCTTCTTGTTCCCAAACAGGTGCAGATAGAAGTCCTCAATGGCGTTGACCAGTGCTGCACTCTCCACCTTGGTGAACCTGGGAGACGTCATGCCTGCTAGTCCACAAAAAAATATATACTGTATATATATATATATATATATATATATATATATATATATATATATATCACTGCCAGCAGGCATTGGAGAACTGACAAAACTGGCAACGTGTAATGGACTTTTATATGGTGAAGTAAACATGAGATGCACCATGGGACATGGTATCTGTACATCTCATTAAATAAAATATTGAAAATTTGTTATCATGTCTGTGAGACCATAATGACTCAAGTTATGTTTGTGTGATGAACTCTGATTGGTTGTTCCTTAATGTTTCATATCTTAGTAACTTCCATACACATACCTCCTGGGGTGCTGTTACTACATTTTTCATGTCGACTTATTTGTAACTCATGGGACTGCTATGCGGATATGTGTGACGCAGATGTAATATACGTGATCCATTAAATATTAAAATATTAATTCTACATTTTTACTTTGTGAAATATAATCCAGTCACATTAGTAAATGTTTTACACATTTCGATGTTTAATATCGATCAGGTTCTTTAATACAAATACTTTTTATTAATACAAATTGAACATTGTATGTATTTATTGTTTATTAAATAAATTTTGTGACTTATTGTGAAGTATTGACATTGCTCTATTAAATGTATTTATAATGCACATCGATTGTGTGCTATTGCGTGACATTAGAATCTAATTTTTAAAGATGCAAATGTCGTGTTGCAAGATATGTTTCCCTCACGAGATTTCTGAAATGCGTAATTTCTGGTTATAATCTCTGGAATTTGGATAATCTGTTTATTAATGTTAAAATACACGTTTGTTTATTATTAGTAAATAAACATTGAGCTTGTATTTGTCTGAACTGCTCACATATGTTATTGGGCAATGGCGTCTTTATTTTTAAAGTGACATTACACCCAAATATTTTCTTAAAATGATCTGGAGAGAGAATACATTTATATAAATTAAAATGTAACTATAGCATTTTAGATTATTCTTTAGATATCCTTAACAGAAGAAATTGAAATGCACATGGTTGAGCCAATCACACAAGGCATCTCTGTGCATCCACCAATCTTCAGCTACAGAGCATATCTAGATATGGTTGTAAATGAAATAATATCAAAAGAATGAATTAAAATCGATGATAGAATTAAATGTTAATGTTTAAAATTATATTTTATTTATGAATCCAGAAAGAAACGCTTTTTAATTACCGTCCCTTTCATGAGCTAATATGCAATCTTGAACTTGATCTAAATACATCTGTCTAAACATTGTAAATATGCATTGTTGGCCACCCACAATTAAGTAGATATTTCCCAGTAATGCTTTGCTGATCATAGACCTATGCACATCCCTTTCTCAAACTTAGTATAATATGAGAATAAAGCATATTTGTATTACCTTCTGTATTGTTTGCCCCACTCTGAATAAAATATCTTCTAATGGCTGTATTTATACAGCTTTACCTTAAAGGGACATTAAGCTATATGTTCTTTACTGATTTAGATGGATAATACAATGTTAAAACAATGTCATATTTAGTTTGATTATCTCATTAGCTTTTTTCGCTTGATATTCTTGCCTGAAAACCATTTCTAGATAGGCTCTGTTGCTGCTGATTGGTGGTTGCACATAGATGCCTTATGTCATTGTCTATCCCATGTGCATTGCTATTTCTTTAACAAAGTATATCTAAAGACTGAATATAATTAGATAATAAAAGTACATTAACATTTTGTTTTAAAAGATTTGTATTAACTCTGATTCACTAAATGAAATATTTTTGGAATGTCCCTTTAAGGACAAAACCATTAGGAATATGTGGAATTAACATTGTAGAAATAAACTAAAGGGGAATTAAAATACCTATAGACGTGATATTTATCCAACAGGTAAGGAGTATAATTGCTAGAAATCATCGTTGGTTATATCTATAGTTAACTGACCCTTCAAATGACTCCACTAGAGCTGAAAAGTAATCAATATGGCATAAAATAACTAGCTTGGTATAAATATGAAATTAACTTACTTTTCATTTACAGATAATTTCAAACATATTACCTAAAAATTAATTAAAGCTGAATAAACTATCTTTAGTGTAATAATGTTTTTGGATACCTAAGGAAGATTACAGATATAAAGAATGTTAATCTAACATTCAACTACACTGTCACTTTAATGTAAGTTAAACACTTTCATTTATTAAAAGTATCCTCGTCATAAACATTTTATGATTTTAACATCTATAAATCACACAATAAAAGCATAGATAGATGTATTTAACTCCAAATTAAATTTTGTAAGATACTTGACTTTAACATTATCTGAATAAGCTGTGTTGATATTTTTCATTCAATACATTAACAAAAATTAGTATATTTGATATCAGGCATGTGCTTGCCAAATAGATGACTTTAACAGTCATGGGAGTAATATTTTGTTTACTTGTCAGAATATTAGATGGATAAATTTCTTCTTAACTTACTGTGAGAGATATGTCTCTAAGAATAAGCATTTTAAAAAAATAAATAGAAGATATAGTATGAAAATAAATTTATTGACAAGAAAAAAAAAAAGATAATTCATCACAGATGAAACTCTGAAAAAGAAAGAAAAATATTAAAAACATTAGTCATTTAGGTTATTTCATGAACACGTGTCTTAAAATATTCATTGAATCTAATAATTGCTAAATCATCTAGTGTCTATGCTCTAACATGTATTTTTTTGTCTTGATATTAACGTATGAGGAACATAATTGAATGTAATATTTCATGCTCCTTCAAATAATATACATCTATATCAACTATAAAATGTATCCATTTGTCTGATTGGTCAGAATGTGAGTCCTCTCTAGCACAAAGTAAGGGTAATGTATCTAAAATAAACATATTCTAATATAGGACATGTATCTATTCCTAATTATTTTAACATTCTTCCTCCTGTGATTCTTAAATAGCATGCATTGTGCAAACTAACCTGGATGTATGGTCTTTGAAAGGCAATTATCTTCAAAATAACAGTTTATCTTCATTAGGTGTCTTATTCATAATTTTTAAAATAGAGGATTGTGAAATACCACCTAAAAAAAAAATAATAAATCTCCAATAGGATGCATCCACAGCCTTAGTCCATAAAATTGTTGCCACTTACCATGTGAATGTGTCTTTGTATGGTTTTCAAGGTCAGCACATTTGAAAGACAATGCCAGACATGATCACATTGGTATTCATCACTTTAAATCTAGGATACTTCACTTTCAGTCTGGGATTCTTCACTTCAGTCTTGAATTCTTCACTTTCAGTCTTGAATTCTTCCCTTTCAGTCTTTAGATGAAGTCACCTCCCTAATGGCAGAAAAAGTGAAAATAAAATAATTAATAGAAGTGTGTGAATTAGTTCTGCACCCCTCCCCCCATTTCTGAAACTATTTATATCACTAGCTTACTAAGCATGTGTAGCATCTTGTTTTATGTTCTATCAATCAAGTGTGAAGATGAGTCATACATTGTGCAGACCTAACCTCTGATGTGTGACTTTGAATATGACTTTGAAGCATATAGTCTTGCTAGAATATCCCTTTCTGAGCATCAAAAAATCTAGTAATGTGTAAACTAAATACTACTTTTTAAAATGTATGCCATATGATGTTTGATTGTGCAAAATTCCCTCCAGCCAGTCCATACATTATTTATACTTATCAGCTGATGTTGTCTTTGAAAACCAGGTGGCGAAGTCGTTACAGGACCCAATGCCAGAAGCATCACCTATAATAATAAAAAAAAAAATCATAATCATTTGATGAACAATCATATCATGTTTGCACAATTCTCTACTTCTCATTTCCCTAGAATTCACAAATATTCGCAATACTCCTATCTAACTTCTATTATTTACCGTCTGAAGTGGCGGTTGATGATGTTTGCTCTGACATTGAGCCCCTCATCCCGAAATGGCCCCTCTAGAACAGGGTCATCCTCCTCATCTTGGAGGAGGTGTTGGGGTGCCTGGACGGCCTGCAGCATCCCAGCCCGCTGTGCAATGTTATGCAGGACGCTGCAGGCTATACTGATCTTCGCCACCTTACTAGGGCTGCATTGGAGGGCTCCTCCAGACCTGTCCAGGCATCTTAGTCTCATTTTGAGGAGCCCAAACATCCTCTCCACTACAGCCCTAGTCCGCTTGTGTGCCCTATTATAGCGCTCCTGGGCTTCGTCGGTGGGGTTACGCAATGGCGTAATGAGCCAAGGCTGGCTCATGTAACCAGAATCACCTATAAATAATGAACATAACAAAATAACAAATATTAAAAATTTAGTTACAATAATTATATTAAAATACAATTTATTTGTGTACACGAAAATCCCCTAAAATAAACATTTTCCTTAAAAAAGAATTATATGTTTAAATCACATTCTCTATCTGCCCATTTAAGCTAAGACATGCTACCTATGCACATTTGGCATAAAGCAGACATTTGCAAAAAGAGAAAGAAATGGTTAAATTGCATCCTAGAGCTGCCCATTTAAGCTAAGACATTCAACAGCGCTGAAAATGACCTATAGCTCCTTAACAGGATGGGCCCCTAGCTGCCCACGAAGTGTGAAATGAACAAGATAATTGTCTGAAGGAGCGCCACAATGTAGGCAAGGTCTACTCTTAGGATAGATATTAAAATATGTTTAAAAAGTTAAAAACAATGGTATTTTAATAACACAAGTTAAAATAAATCAACAATTCGATATAAGGAATATAAAACATCAAATTAACTGCAATCTACTGCATGGATCCATGACTATAAATATAAAAACATGTTAAATATCTCTAAAATTGAGATCTGAGCTAAAACAGTGTACAATTGACAGTATGTGCTTAGAAAAATTGATCGATTGAATCAATCTAGATGACAATATTAATGTATACAAAAATATACAGAAATGTGAAGGAAATTAAAGAAAATTAATCAAACAAGATATTATGATTGAAATATGTCCAAATACAATGTGTATGAAATCTATGAGTGTTCACTGCCCTCCTGTGGCTTGGTATGTCCAAAGTGCAAGTGATATAATGCAGTGAAAAGTTCTCCAATGGTGTTTGAGGATGCGAAACTTAAGTATCAAAAAATATCAATAAAAATCAAAAATTAAAAATTAAAAAGTGTTTTTGTATACAGTCAAAATCCAAAAGAACTTCCAAAACACATCCAAAAAACAAATAGTGTGAAAAAATCCAATGTGTTAAACGAATGTTGTGTCACCAAAAAGCTTCCAAATGTATTAGGTGATGATCAAACAAAAATATAATAGAAAAAACAAAACCAAAAACAAAACTTAATTGATCAAAGTGAAAAAATAGTAGTGTGAATCTTCAAATCCTGTAATTGAAAGAAAATGACATAGCACAGTATTGTTTTAAATAAAATCACAAATAATTGAAATAGAGCTCACCATATATTTGCCAACGCGTTTCGGCCCACTGCAGGGCCTCACAAGAGCTGCTGGTGCAATGCTGCCCCCTGCAGACTCTCGGCCAATGGGCCACCAGCAGTGGGGTGTCAATCAACCCAATCGTACTCAATCGGGTTGATTTCCGGCGATGTCTGTCCGCCTGCTCAGAGCAGGTGGACAGGTTATGGAGCAGCGGTCTTTGTGACCGCTGCTTCATAACTGCTGTTTCTGGCAAGCCTGCAGGCTCACCAGAAACACGGGGCATCAAGCTCCATTTGGAGCTTGATAGATAGGCCCCTAAAGCTGCACATTTTGCACATTACACAAACACAACTGTTTTTTAAGACTACAGTGGCAATTGTCTAACTAATTAACCATGTTGTGCACAAGTACTCACCAACGAGCCACCCAGGGGGAAAGTGTCTGCCCTCAAAATGCCACCACAGGGACGACTGTCTGAGGATGCGGGCATCATGACAAGCCCCGCCGAAATTCACACACACGTGTGGAAGGGCAAGTCATGTTCTGTGCAATCTATTGCTCCCAAGATATTAAGCATTCAAGCTATTGCAAAGAATTGCCTCTTCAGGCGCCTCCAATCACCATCATTTTGAGGGAATCCTATTTAATGCTTACTGACTCATATCATGGTGTCCAGAAAGTTGTCAGAAATCACAGAGAAGGTACCCTGAGCCAGACCATGCAGGTACCCCTCTCCAGATTTAACTTAGCATCTTGGTCATACCAGGGATTGCAGTTTGCATTTGTCTATGTGGCTCCATATGAGGTTTAAGAACATCGTAAAGGCCAATGAGCTGTTCGCGATTGAGCCTATACTTGTCAAAAACCTCAAAGTCGCTCATGTTATCCAAGGTGGGCCTCACCCTTTCAACACGAGGACCTCTAACCAAACGAGCCCTTTGTCTCTCTTGGAAACGCTGAGCCCGCCTGATTCTATTGACCACTACTTGTGCAAC
This sequence comes from Bombina bombina, assembly GCF_027579735.1. Classification (NCBI taxonomy): domain Eukaryota; kingdom Metazoa; phylum Chordata; class Amphibia; order Anura; family Bombinatoridae; genus Bombina; species Bombina bombina. The sequence continues at coordinate 212,906,828 of NC_069502.1, forward strand.
AGCACCAGCAGCAGCTAACTGCGGATCATCCATATTTGCCAAGCTAAGCAGCACAAAGCCAAACAGCAGAGCAAATACACAAGGAGTTACAAGGTATGCAAAAACACAGAAGCGATTTGATACAATGCCGATCACAAGGGACGCTTTGGCCATGTTGTTTGGGGGTTTTATAGTGCAATTAGTCCAATGGTAGCGAGTTAGTAATGATTGCTGATTGTATACACTTGATTGTATGTGAGCGGCGCGAATACTTTCAAAGTGGGCGTTTTTTTAGGTGTTTGCTGAAATGTTGTTTCCCCCCAAGGAATCGCAATGTGAAAGTGTAAAATCTAACATATACAGTGCATCTTCGTAATGTTTGTTCATATGCGTAATAAATACTTAATAAACGCGATCTTATAGTAAAAAGCACACTTCCACGCTAACATGAATGAAAGTGCATACTTGTGCATAATGGTATAGAATCTGATCGATCAATGTTGCTGCAATATTGTTTGTAAACGATAAAGTAACAGCTGACATCTATAATATTGTACATATAAGTGATTGGCGATATGTCATTATTGTACGCGTCCCATTAAAATCTCAATAATAATGACGATCTTCCGGCTGACATCTATAATATTGTATATATAAGTGATTGGCGAGATGTCAATATTGTACGCGTCCCATTAAAATCGCAATAATAATGATGTTCCAAACTCTCGTTTACGTATATGTAGTATTGAGTGCTAAACTTCTGAAAGGGGCGGTACAGTCCTAAAGCTGTAATGTGTATGGTTGAAGCTTCTAATGACGTCATCATATTAGCAACCTGCCTGTCTAGTTATCAAATCCTCATTCTGTTGTTGCATTTTACTAAATTGTTATTGTGTGCTGATGAAAAATATAAATGTGTGCTTTGCTGTTGTGTGATGCGTGTTATGTACATATATGTACGTATTGTGATTCTCTCCCACATATGCTGATTTCTATAAAGCAGTATAGCATTGTTGTTCCTTCCCAAAAAGTGACAGCTGTAATCTGTTCTAATGATGTTCTTATTGTACGTATTTCCTAATGGTATATTCTGAGTGAATCATGATGTTAAAGGGAGAGTAAATCCATATTTTATGTTTCTTGATTCATAGAGAGTATGTAATGTTAAGCAACCTTCCAATGTAGTTGTATGATGCAAATGTGTTCATTGTTTATATGTGTATTCCCCCATAATGTCAATGCACATGTATGAGTGAATGACAAAAGTCATGTATGTGCATCCATTAATGATCATGTGTTAAGCCTATGTAGATATGCTGTTCATGCAAGCATATGAGTTGAATAAATGAAATGCTATAATAGAGGTAAATGAGACGTGTTTACAATTGTCGACTGTTTGTGAATAATGAAATGTTAAAATTATTTTTCTGTCCGTTTAAATCTTATGTAATTTTTCTAACCGATATCGTACTGGTGATTTGTAGTTGATGTAATGTAAATTTATATAACAATTTGATGTTGTAGTGAATTTCACAGAAGTAAAAGCCATAACTCCATAGGGAAATAGTAATTTCTTGATCTATTTGTCATAGCGGGACTAACGCAAGAAAGAATGAGTTAGTTTCACAATTGTAACGCTGGTATTACGAGTTTTTTTGATACACATTTTGCGTGCGTTAGGTAAATCTGCCTGTCGCGTGCACGAGCACGTCTTCCCCATAGAAGTCAATGGAGGAGACAAATGGGTGTAGAAATAAAATCCAACACTTGTTCTGGGTGTAACGTGAGTGACATCATGTTCTTGTGTGAAAAAGTAGCTAAATCGTGTAAATTTCGTAATAAAAATGTGATTTCTGTAGGTAATGTGCTGTATATTGTTTGTATTTGATTAGAACAGGTTAGGGGAGCTATTAATATGTCTAGAGATACATGTGGAAATAAGTAAATATATATATATATAATACTGGTTTCTGTCTATATAGACTGACAAATAAATATACTTCCGCTTAGTATAGACCAATACTATGGGATAAACTTAAATTAGATGATGTGTTTGTAATTAAACGTTACTAAGTGAGATGTGCAAAACTATGTAAGAAAATAACTTCTAAAAAATAACTTCTAAAAAATACAAGAATTTAGCCTAAAACAATGTAAAATTTAAATAAGTACGTTTTTAATACAATATTGCAAATGACAGGAAATAGCAAAAGTTAATATTCAATGATTAAAACAATGTTGTATAAGGTTTGATACAATAATGATTCATTAGAGTTCAAACGATGATTAATTTAAAAAGATTAATCTTTGTATAAGAGATAACTTTGTTATAAAATGTTAGTATATCACACTGCAGTGGATTATAGCAAAAAATAAAAATAAAAATAGGTAATGTCACTTAATACCCGTCTTATTTTTAGACACCACTATGATAATGTGGGTAAATGATATCTTAAGTAAAACCAATGAAAAAAAGTACCTTTGGGTGTAGTGTCACACACTTCTACTTTTAGCGGGTGGCAAACTTTGTTTGAGAAAGGACAGATTTTTTTGTCTGCCCTCCAGATTACTTGCGTGTTTGGAGATAAGCTTTATAGGATGAAGAGGTGATCCAAGGGGGTATATAAAATACCAAATGATGTTGAGGTGCTATTAGTAATAGCTATGGATCTGGAATATTGATGGTGTCCGTTCTTAACGTTTCTTTAGAAGATACAAAGTGGAGGAATGATCCGGAGAGGTATGTGCAATACCTATGATGAAGAAGTGCTATTAGTAATAGCTGTGGATCTCGTGATACGATGTTGTCTGCACAACCTTTCTTAAGGTGACGAAGTCCCAGTGATTAGGTTCAGTGTGGGATACGTTCTTTTGCAGGTCTGTAATTCCCAAATTAAAGTGATCTGTATAGATTAGTGAGCAACTGACATCCGTTGCGAGGTTTAAGGTGAGAAGACGTGGGATACATTCTTTTGCAGATCTGTAGTTCCCAAGTTGAAGTGATCTGTGTGGACTTGTGAGCAACTGACATCCGTTGCAAGGTTAGGGTTAGAAGACGTTGTTATAGTCTGTGGCTGGAAGCTGTGGCAGATGAAGGATAGTCTGTGTGTCTTAGTTCATAGACACTGCTTATAGCTTTGAGCCGTTACCAACTTGTGTATCTGGTTAAGTTGCTGTCGGCAAGTGGGTACTTAGAAGCGGCTTTCTCAAAAACAGTCTGTGCCGGCTCGGGTAGATAGACTGTGTATTCAAAAACACAGTAAAAAGTTAGAGTGTGGGCAGCTCTATGCGTTTCGGCCGTAGCCTTTATCAAGATCTTTGATCCACAGCTATTACTAATAGCACTTCTTCATCATAGGTATTGCACATACCTCTCCTGATCATTCCTCCACTTTGTATCTTCTAAAGAAACGTTAAGAACGGACACCATCAATATTCAAGATCCATAGCTATTACTAATAGCACCTCAACATCATTTGGTATTTTATATACCCCCTTGGATCACCTCTTCATCCTATAAAGCTTATCTCAAACACGCAAGTCATCTGGAGGGCAGACAAAAAAATCTGTCCTTTCTCAAACAAAGTTTGCCACCCGCTAAAAGTAGAAGTGTGTGACACTACACCCAAAGGTACTTTTTTTCATTGGTTTTACTTAAGATATCATTTACCCACATTATCATAGTGGTGTCTAAAAATAAGACGGGTATTAAGTGACATTACCTATTTTTATTTTTATTTTTTGCTATAATCCACTGCAGTGTGATATACTAACATTTTATAACAAAGTTATCTCTTATACAAAGATTAATCTTTTTAAATTAATCATCGTTTGAACTCTAATGAATCATTATTGTATCAAACCTTATACAACATTGTTTTAATCATTGAATATTAACTTTTGCTATTTCCTGTCATTTGCAATATTGTATTAAAAACGTACTTATTTAAATTTTACATTGTTTTAGGCTAAATTCTTGTATTTTTTAGAAGTTATTTTTTAGAAGTTATTTTCTTACATAGTTTTGCACATCTCACTTAGTAACATTTAATTACAAACACATCATCTAATTTAAGTTTATCCCATAGTATTGGTCTATACTAAGCGGAAGTATATTTATTTGTCAGTCTATATAGACAGAAACCAGTATTATATATATATATTTACTTATTTCCACATTTATCTCTAGACATATTAATAGCTCCCCTAACCTGTTCTAATCAATTACCTAACTGACAACTGTTTGGAGGAACTTTTGTCTTAATGCTGGGTTTAGAGCTCTTTTAAAAATCACATATTTTATATTCTAAGGTGCACTCACTCCACCCTGTTTTTAAATACTGTATATTGTTTGTATGTATTGATTAGTGTATGTATGTGATAATATTTGAATTTAGATGTAGCTATATGAGTGTATGTTCCCGTCTGTCTATATAAGTCAATGTAAAATGGTTTTGTGTGTTTTTTTTTTTTTTTCAAACACCCAAGATCTCGTAACTTCGATCCGTTCTATTTTGACATGAAAATATAAAATCTTAAAAATAAATATGGTGTAGTGTTTGTATGAGTGTAAGTGTAATTTGTGTAATGTTTTTTTTTTGTGATTCGTGGATGTTTTTGTTAGCGGTATATGGTTAACTACTGGGTCTGGATTTACGTTAATGATTTGAGCGGAGATGGATATTTTTGTGGCATTACAGAAACTCGTAATACCAGCGGTCATAAAAAAGCAGCGTTAGGACCGGCCAACGCTGCTTTTTGACCCTAATGCAAAACCCGTAAGCTAGGTGTATGTTTTAAAATAAAACTTTCTCTAGCTGTAAATGAAAAATATACCTATGTTTACCAATTTTTATTTTTGTTTCAGCAATTTGAGCTATGCTGCCTCAAATTATAATTAAATAATGAAATACAACCAGCGTTAAAATAAATATACAGAAAATAGACGTACACATTATAGTACCAAAATTCAGAGCAGATGCTACAAAAATAAAGTCCCATTTATTTTAAACAAAAACAATTAAAGGGACAGTCTAGTCAAAAATAAATTTTCATGACTCAGTTAGGGCATGTAATTTTAAACAACTTTGCAATTTACATTCATCATCAATTTTGCTTTGTTCTCTTGGTATTCTTAGTTGAACGCTAAACCGAGGCGGCTAATATGCAAATTTCAGATCCCTTTAAGGCAGCGGCCTTCAAAGGATCTGAAATGCATTTTTTTTTACAACTAGAGGGCGTTAGTTTATGTGTGCCGTATTGATAACATTGTGCTCATGCCCGTGGAGTTACCTATGAGTCAGCACTGATTGGCTAAAATGCAAGTCTGTCAAAGAACTGAAATATGGGGCAGTGTGCTGAGGCTTGGATACAAGGTTATCACAGAGGTAATAAGTATAAGTGAAGGTAAAGTTTACAGTTACAGATGACCGCAATGCATTAAAGGGACACAATACTCATATGCTAAATCACTTGAAACTATGGCAGTACAACTGTAAAAAGCTGACAGGAAAATATCACCTGAGCATCTCTATGTAAAAAAGGAAGATATTTTACCTCACAATCTCCTCAGCTTAGCAGAGAAAGTTCTGTGTAAAAAGTTATACTCAGCTGCAGCCCAGCTGCAGGTAAAAAAAAATAAAAAATTAAGAAATGAACAGCAGCCAATCAGCATCAGCAGTGCTGAGGTTATGAACTCTTACTTTGATCTCATGAGATTTGACTTAACTCTCATGAGATTTCATTGTAAACTTCCCTAAACTGAATAGGGAAATAACATGAGATTGCACGAGGCTCATCCCTTCAGCTGTCCCAGGACAGAGATACTAATATGCTGCTTAGAAATCCTTTACAATGGGATGTGGCTACTGAGGAACTTTTGAGGTAAAATATCTTTCTTTTTTACATAGAGATGTTCAGGTGATATTTTCTAGTCAGCTTTTTACAGCTATTCTGCATCACTTTCAAGTGTTTAAACATTTGTGTATTATGGCCCTTTAATAAATAGTACCTTAATGTAGTTGCTATATTTTTTGTTATATAATACCTTTTGTTAATAAAATATATATATATTATAAAATTTCTACCGTTACACTGCCGACTCCTTCCCAACCCAACTTCCCTGGAGTGACGTCTATAGCGGTCCCACCCTCTCTCTACGTCCCTCTAAAGCACGTTCATGATCGTGATTAAAACAGTGCATGTGTCAAACTCTGCAATATCGTAAATGACACATATGGTCCAATTTATTAAAGTGCGGACAGACATGATACGATGTAGCATATCATGTCTGCCACATATCGTTAAATGCCAACAGCATACGCTGTCAACATTAATCATTGCACAAGTAGTTTTGGTGAATTGCTTGTGCAATGCCGCCTCCTGCAGATTTGCGGCTAGCAGGGGGTGTCAATCAGCCCAATTGAATAGGATCAGGCGGATTGATGTCCGAAGCCTCAGAGCAGGCAGACAAGTTATGGAGCAGCAGTCTTTAGACCACTGCTTCATAACTACTGTTTCCGGCGAGCCTGAAGTTTTGCGCAGAAACAGGATCATCAAGCTCTATTCGGAGCTTGATAATTCGGCCCCAGAGGGGTAAATTTATCAATGTCTTGCGGATATGATCCGCTGTAACCGATCATGTCCGCCAGACATCGCTGAATGCCGACATCATACGCTGTCGGCATTTAACATTGCACAAGAAGATCTGGTGTACTGCTTGTGAAGTGCCATCCCCTGCAGATTCGCGGCCAATCAACCTCTAGCAGGGGGTGTCAATCAACCCGATCATACACGATCGGCCGGATTGCTGTCTGCAGCAGCAGAGGAGGAGGCATATGAGTTCAGGAGCAGTGGTCTTAAAACCGCTGCTTTTTTAACTCCTGTTTCTAGCGAGCCTGAAGGCTCGCACGGAAACAGATGCATTGATAAATAGTCCCCATAGTATTCAATGAATGAATTACTATCGTCAAGAGCTGCAGCAAAAGAATAAAAAAAATAATAATAAAGATTTCGTGTTTGGTTATTAGAATATATTAAATTTATAATAACCAGAAATCTAACTATATCAATATCATTTGCTTATAGCAGATTGTGTCTTTTTAATATAATTCTATTGGGCATCATAATCTTAGTCGATCTCTCAAACTAATTCAATGAATCCGATTTGAAATTAGTGTATAAATAATACATTATTAGCATAACATTTTAAATTTTGTTGGTTGATCAATAGTTAAAACAAAATAGTAGACATATTTGGCATTTGAGTTTAAAAATACGCTATTGAATCCAGTTTTGCTACTTACTAGTAACGCCATCGATGTGCAATGGTATTTTGTAACACATTTTTTACTATAGTACCTAGAGAGCATGCACATCTCATGAACGAGCATGTTGAATAAACAGAGCTATTATGGCTATGACGCATGCGCTTAACACTTGTGTGACGTTTCAGATAATGGGCTGAACACCCTGGGGGGGGGGGGGGGGGTGTAAAGAGCATTGGAGGATTAAATATGACTCACCTGTCAATCATTTAGACAAAATCGTGGGTCGAGGAACAAAGTTTATGATCGGCTGTTTAAAAGGTAAAAAACAGCAAAAAATATTAAAAATTTAAAATATTGAAGAATTAAAATAGGCCTAATTTTACAATATCTATACGATGACATTAACGAGTTGGCTTAACTTTACCTTCACTTTAATATTACTGTGTTGGCTATGCAAAACTGGTGATGGGTAATAAAGGGATTATCTATCTTTTTAAACATTAACAATTCTGGTGTAGACTGTCCCTTTAAGACACACATGTTCTAGTGTCAAAATACAGTATACTTTTAAGTATTCCTACAAAAACTCCCAAAGTAATGTTACATTAGGTTTAAATAAAATTAAATAGCTAAGCCATCTTTGGAATAAATATATGAAAATGAATAGAGTAGAAAGAAACATTTGTATTAGGACAGAACTCAACATTGTATGAAAGCTTTATATAAAGTACTGTGAGCAGAGAAACAGAACTCAGCTGACATAGCTACATTGAAAATTGGAAGTAGAAAGTTAATATTTTCATTTCTTTGAGAAAAGACGTAGATAGAAAGGAAAAATAATGATTTCAACAATAAATATAAGGGCAACATAACTTATCTGCTTACTGACTGCTGGGAAGCATGGAAGGAAAGAGGAAATGGTTACTGTGTTCCTTGACTTTGTTACATCTTGTTGTGATCTTATTGGTTGTTTATTTTTAATGGCTATGATGTCAGTGCTGCTGTTTGGATTTAGTAAGGAATGTAATACACAAAGCCTCCTTTATTGCAATAAAATGTTGTTTGCGCAGTGTCTGTGTGTATTTATGTAGTGGGTGCAAACTTAATATGAGTTAAAAAAAGAAAGAAAAAACAAAACATATATTGTTTGTTGATGCACTGGTTTGCCATTGGTTGGTTAATAATTCCACAACTAAAGGTCAGTAAAAAAAAAACCTAAAAAAGTCAATGTAAAACCTGTTATAATGATCTTAAACATTTTGCTGCACTTACCAAATAGTAAAAAAAAACACTGATAACCCCAAAATATTATGAATGTACAGTGGATATTTTTTTAACATGATTCAGTGGCTATTCAAATGGATTAGATGGGGTTTAGAAAACCTAGGATATAATCAACCAAGCAGACATGCAATGTTTTGTATGACAATTAGGGCTGACAGGTGATCAATATATAACCAAATAGTTAAGTGTTTTAAGAGGCCGTCCAGTTTTTTTTTTATATATATAAATAAACTGAACACAGATAATTTTGTCTTATCTATGCATATGACTCACACAGGCTTATAGATATTCCCTCTTCAGGCGCCTCCAATCACCATCATTTTGAGGGAATCCTATGTAATGCTTACTGACTCATACCATGGCGTCCAGAAAGTTGTCAGAAATCACAGAGAAGGTACCCTGAGCCAGACCATGCAGGTACCCCTCTCCAGATTGAAAACTCCCGGAGGCCAGGACATGTATGCAACTTAGCATCTTGGTCATACCAGGGATTGCAGTTTGCATTTGTCTACGTGGCACCATATGAGGTTTAAGAACATCGTAAAGGCCAATGAGCTGTTCGTGATTGAGCCTATTCTTGTCAAAAACCTAAAAGTCGCTCATGTTATCCAAGGTGGGCATCACCCTTTCAACACGAGGACCTCTAACCAAAAGAGCCCTTTGTCTCTCTTGGAAATGCCGAGCCCGCCTGATTCTATTGACCACTACTCGTACAACAGCACCAGCAGCAGCTAACTGCGGATCATCCATATTTGCCAAGCTAAGCAGCACAAAGCCAATCACCAGAGCAAACACACAAGGAGTAACAAGGTATGCAAAAACACAGAAGCGATTTGATACAATGTCAATCACAAGGGATGCTTTGGCCATGTTGTTTGGGGGTTTTATAGTGCAATTAGTCCAATGGTAGCGAGTTAGTAATGATTGCTGATTGTATACACTTGATCGTATGTGAGCGGCGCGAATACTTTCAAAGTGGGCGTTTTTTTTAGGTGTTTGCTGAAATGTTGTTTCCCCCCAAGGAATCGCAATGTGAAAGTGTAAAATCTAACATATACAGTGCATCTTCGTAATGTTTGTTCATATGCGTAATAAATACTTAATAAACGCGATCTTATAGTAAAAAGCACACGTCCACGCTAACATGAATGAAAGTGCATACTTGTGTATAATGGTATAGAATCTGATCGATCAATGTTGCTGCAATATTGTTTGTAAACGATAAAGTAACAGCTGACATCTATAATATTGTACATATAAGTGATTGGTGATATGTCATTATTGTACGTGTCCCATTAAAATCGCAATAATAATGGCGATCTTCCGGCTGACATCTATAATATTGTATATAAGTGATTGGCGAGATGTCAATATTGTATGCGTCCCATTAAAATCACAATAATAATGATGTTCCAAACTCTCGTTTACGTATATGTAGTATTGAGTGCTAAACTTCTGAAAGGGGCGGTACAGTCCTAAAGCTGTAATGTGTATGGTTGAAGCTTCTAATGACGTCATCATATTAGCAACCTGCTTGTCTAGTTATCAAATCCTCATTCTGTTGTTGCATTTTACTACATTGTTATTGTGTGCTGATGAAAAATATAAATGTGTGCTTTGCTGTTGTGTGATGCGTGTTATGTACATATATGTACGTATTGTGATTCTCTCCCACATATGCTGATTTCTATAAAGCAGTATAGCATTGTTGTTCCTTCCCAAAAAGTGACAGCTGTAATCTGTTCTAATGATGTTCTTATTGTACGTATTTCCTAATGGTATATTCTGAGTGAATCGTGATGTTAAAGGGAGAGGAAATCCATATTTTATGTTTCTTGATTCATAGAGAGTATGTAATGTTAAGCAACCTTCAAATGTAGTTGTATGATGCAAATGTGTTCATTATTTATATGTGTTTTCCCCCATAATGTCAATGCACATGTATGAGTGAATGACAAAAGTCATGTATGTGCATCCATTAATGATCATGTGTTAAGCCTATGTAGATATGCTGTTCATGCAAGCATATGAGTTGAATAAATGAAATGCTATAATAGAGGTAAATGAGACGTGTTTACAATTGTCTACTGTTTGTGAATAATGAAATGTTAAAATTATTTTTATGTCCGTTTAAATCTTATGTCATTTTTCTAACCGATATCATACTGGTGATTTGTAGTTCATGTAATGTAAATTTATATAACAATTTGATGTTGTAGTGAATTTCACAGAAGTAAAAGCCATAACTCCATAGGGAAATAGTAATTTCTTGATCTATTTGTCATAGCGGGACTAACGCAAGAAAGAATGAGTTAGTTTCACAATTGTAACGCTGGTATTACAAGTTTTTTTGGATACGCATTTTGCCCGTGGAGTTACCTATGAGTCAGCACTGATTGGCTAAAATGCAAGTCTGTCAAAAGAACTGAAATATGGGGCAGTGTGCAGAGGCTTGGATACAAGGTTATCACAGAGGTAATAAGTATAAGTGAAGGTAAAGTTTACAGTTACAGATGACCGCAATGCATTAAAGGGACATAATACTCATATGCTAAATCACTTGAAACTAAGGCAGTACAACTGTAAAAAGCAGACAGGAAAATATCACCTGAGCATCTCTATGTAAAAAAGGAAGATATTTTACCTCACAATCTCCTCAGCTCAGCAGAGAAAAATCTGTGTAAAAAGTTATACTCAGCTGCAGCCCAGCTGCAGGTAAAAAAAAAAAAAAATGTAGAAATGAACAGCAGCCAATCAGCATCAGCAGTGCTGAGGTCATGAACTCTTACTGTGATCTCATGAGATTTGACTTAACTCTCATGAGATTTCATTGTAAACTTCCCTAAACTGAATAGGGAAATAACATGAGATTGCACGAGGCTCATCCCTTCAGCTGTCCCAGGACAGAGATACTAATATGCTGCTTAGAAATCCTTTACAATGGGATGTGGCTACTGAGGAACTTTTGAGGTAAAATATCTTTCTTTTTTACATAGAGATGTTCAGGTGATATTTTCTAGTCAGCTTTTTACAGCTATTCTGCATCACTTTCAAGTGTTTAAACATTTGTGTATTATGGCCCTTTAATAAATAGTACCTTAATGTAGTTGCTATGTTTTTTGTTATATAATAACTTTTGTTAATAAAATATATATATATTATAAAATTTCTACCGTTACACTGCCGACTCCTTCCCAACCCAACTTCCCTGGAGTGACGTCTATAGAGGTCTCACCCTCTCTCTACGTCCCTCTAAAGCACGTTCATGATCGTGATTAAAACAGTGCATGCGTCAAACTCTGCAATATCGTAAATGACACATAGGGTCCAATTTATTAAAGTGCGGACAGACATGATACGATGTAGCGTATCATGTCTGCCACATATCGTTAAATGCCAACAGCATACGCTGTCAGCATTTATCATTGCACAAGCAGTTCTGGTGAATTGCTTGTGCAATGCCGCCTCCTGCAGATTTGCAGCTAGCAGGGGGTGTCAATCAGCCCAATTGAATAGGATCGGGCGGATTGATGTCCGCAGCCTCAGAGCAGGCAGACAAGTTATGGAGCAGCAGTCTTTAGACCACTGCTTCATAACTACTGTTTCTGGCGAGCCTGAAGTTTTGAGCAGAAACAGGATCATCAAGCTCTATTCGGAGCTTGATAATTCGGCCCCAGAGGGATCATTTTATGAATGTTTTGCGGATATGATCCGCTGTAACCGATCATGTCCGCCAGACATCGCTGAATGCCGACATCATACGCTATTGGCATTTAACATTGCACAAGCAGATCTGGTGTACTGCTTGTGAAGTGCCACCCCCTGCAGATTCGCGGCCAATTAACCTCTAGCAGGGGGTGTAAATCAAACCGATCGTACACGATCGGCCGGATTGCTGTCTGCAGCAGAAGAGGAGGCATATGAGTTCAGGAGCAGTGGTCTTAAAACCGCTGCTTTTTTAACTCCTGTTTCTAGCGAGCCTGAAGGCTCGCACAGAAACAGATGCATTGATAAATCGTCCCCATAGTATTCAATGAATGAATTACTATCGTCGAGAGCTGCAGCAAAAGAATAAAAAAAATAATAAAGATTTCGTATTTGGTTATTAGAATATATTAAATTTATAATAACCAGAAATCTAACTATATTGATATCATTTGCTTATAGCAGATTGTGTCTTTTTAATATAATTCTATTGGGCATCATAATCTTAGTCGATCTCTCAAACTAATTCAATGAATCCGATTTGAAATTAGTGTATAAATAATACATTATTAGCATAACATTTTAAATTTTGTTGGTTGAGCAATAGTTAAAACAAAATAGTAGACATATTTGGCATTTGAGTTTAAAAATACGCTATTGAATCCAGTTTTGCTACTTACTAGTAACGCCATCGATGTGCAATGGTATTTTGTAACACATTTTTTACTATAGTACCTAGAGAGCATGCACATCTCATGAACGAGCATGTTGAATAAACAGAGCTATTATGGCTATAACGCATGCGCTTAACACTCGTGTGACGTTTCAGATAATGGGCTGAACACCCCGGGGGGGGGGGGGGGGTAAAGAGCATTGGAGGATTAAATATGATTCACCTGTCAATCATTTAGAGAAAATGGTGGGCCGAGGAACGAAGTTTATGATTGGCTGTTTAAAAGGTAAAAAACAGCACAAAATATTAAAAATTTAAAATATTGAAGAATTAAAATAGGCCTAATTTTACAATATCTATACGATGACGTTAACGAGTTGGCTTAACTTTACCTTCACTTTAATATTACTGTGTTGGCTATGCAAAACTGGTGATGGGTAATAAAGGGATTATCTATCTTTTAAAACATTAACAATTCTGGTGTAGACTGTCCCTTTAAGACACACATGTTCTAGTGTCAAAATACAGTATACATTTAAGTATTCCTACATAAACTCCCAAAGTAATGTTACATTAGGTTTAAATAAAATTAAATAGCTAAGCCATCTTTGGAATACATATAAATATATGAAAATGAATAGAGTAGAAAGAAACATTTGTATTAGGACAGAACTCAACATTGTATGAAAGCTTTATATAAAGTACTGTGAGCAGAGAAACAGAACTCAGCTGACACAGCTACATTGAAAATTGGAAGTAGAAAGTTAATATTTTCATTTCTTTGAGAAAAGACGTAGATAGAAAGGAAAAATAATGGTTTCAACAATAAATATAAGGGCAACATAACTTATCTGCTGACTGACTGCTGGGAAGCACGAAAGGAAAGAGGAAAGGGTTACTGTGTTCCTTGACTTTGTTACATCTTGTTGTGATCTTATTGGTTGTTTATTTTTAATGGCTATGATGTCAGTGCTGCTGTTTGGATTTAGTAAGGAATGTAATACACAAAGCCTCCTTTATTGCAATAAAATGTTGTTTGTGCAGTGTCTGTGTGTATTTATGTAGTGTGTGCAAACTTAATATGAGTTAAAAAAAGAAAGAAAAAACAAAACAAATATTGTTTGTTGATGCACTGGTTTGCCATTGGTTGGTTAATAATTCCACATCTAAAGGTCCCTAAAAAAAACCCTAAAAAAGTCAATGTAAAACCTGTTATAATGCTCTTAAACATTTCGCTGCACTTACCAAATAGTAAAAAAAAATACTGATAACCCCAAAATATTATGCATGTACAGAGGATATTTTTTTTAACATGATTCAGTGGCTATTCAAATGGATTAGAATGGTTTTGAAAACCTAGGATATAATCAACCAAGCAGACATGTATGACAATTAGGGCTGACAGGTGATCAATATATAACCAAAATAGTTCAGTGTTTTAAGAGGCCGTCCAGGTTTTTTTAATATATATATATATATATATATATATATATATATATATATAAACTGAACACAGATAATTTTGTCTTATCTATGCATATGACTCACACAGGCTTATAGATAACTGGTTTGATCAAGGTCCATCCACTGTTTCTCCTGCACCTCCCCCTAACTGGACAAATGTTCTGGTCATGTCATGGGTGGACAGTTTGTGGGATTATTTGCATTTCTGAGTCATTGTCTCTGGGCAATTTGAGGTGTGCCTGGGTAGTTTGAGGGCGAATCTAGGAGACATTCTGCAAATAGACACATATGGATACCTTAGAGTGACACAGGGACACAGCTCAGAATCAGGAACTGTCCCTCTAAAATAGGGACAGATGGTAGAAGGTCTGCTGTCCATCCTTGGCAGGCCTTGTGGACCCATTCTTCTCACAGGAGCTCCACCCATCAAACACCCCTAACCTCCCTGTTGCTGAAGCCTCTGGTATAGCTATATCGATTGCTACTCTCAATAGAGGGCAATAAAGTCTAATAAAAGATCTCTACATTTCCACTCCAGAGGCTATGTTAACTGCATACAACCCACTGCAGAAACAATCTATCGCCTGAAGGTGTCCAGTCGCATGACCTGTGAAGACATAGGCCCATCTTGGTAGGAGACCGACAAGCAGATCCTACCCCCATCGCCTGCTCCAGTTATGTGCCGAATCTCCGGAGGGTCGGGGCTCCGCTCCGGAGAATTGAGAGAAAGTTTCGGAGGCACCTCCGGAATTTGAGAGATCAGAGCAGTGGGCCTCTCCAACACAGTGGTTCCCATGGCAGCCCGTCTGACTGACTTCACAGCTGCTGCAGCCAAGACAGTTAGAGGCATCGAGAGGCATGTAGGGACCTGTGGAGGTGTTCGATAGAGCCAGGACCTGCTAGAAAACAAAGACCGGTTGCCGAAGGGGAAGTGGCGCGAAAGCCTGCCACCCTTTACGCCACACCATCTTCACCCATGTGGAGGGCCTGGACGTCAGTCACATTGCGGTAAGCTCTTCCCACATCTGCTGAGGTCCCTGCTGGTCCACAGTGTCAGAACAACCCACCCGAGTGATCATAGACTTGAGGCACATACCCTGCATAACTTGCCCTATTACTTTACAAAGTGGCCTACTAACCTTTCTGGAGGCCGCAAATTATCACGCACCAGGGCCCATACAGGAAAGCCCTACTGCTCCCTGGGTTCCCATGTCATTAACCCCATTGGGTACATCATTCCCCCTCACTGTCCTCCCTGCATCACTGGTGACAGTGCACTCTGCAATAAAGAAACCTACCGATCACCACTGTCCCAAACCTAGATTCTGATGCTGTCTCACCCGCCCAGAGACATTACCTTTAGCTACTCCCTGTAGAGGCACACCTCACCTGCTAACTGAGACGTTGATGCACCACTGAGGGACTATCATTTGGTTACTTTTCAACAAACCAACCTGGTCTCAAATGTATTCCTCAGAGCTGTTCTCTAATTCTGAAAGCTGCTGCATCAGCATAATTGCCTTTGGGGCACCTGCCCAAAGTGTAGTGTGTGTTTTTTTTATTTTTTATCAACTATTGCTTAACCCAAGCTTTTTATCCACAGGGGTCCCTCTCACACTAACTGCCCTAGAGTGGCACTCCCCTAGGCTGGTTTGCACTGTATGTCTAGTCGAAAAACCTAATTAACCACCCACTGGCAATATTCCTGTGACCCTGAACTCAGAGTAGAATACCTTACCGGCACTTGCCTTCACTATATTTGTGACATCGCAGTGAGACTTGGCAGTACAGCCAGTACAGACTTAATCCCTAACCACAGCTCTACTCACTGCTATTCAATAGTGTTCCTACATACTGTTTGTACAGTTTACCCTATTGTGTCTTGTTGGCTGGGGATCCCCACCCGGTCCTTCCTTTCCGACTCAGCTCATCTGTGTTGGTCACCTCCCCCTCCCCTTTCCCCTTCCTTTGGGTTGTATCCCTTGTTCTCAGTCCGGGTGGGGGCCTGTGGGGCATTCCTTGGGAGTCAGACTTTGCCCCACTACAGAGTATAAGGGTAACTTTAATTAACCTGTGCCGGGGGTTCTCGCTGACCCCTGCTTCTTTGTGATGGCTTCCCCTGCCACATTTTTCTGCAGGAGGAATTCCGGTCTTAAATTGGCTGCCACCATGAGGGGGTAGGGATTGGGGAGGGCTTCTCTGCCCCACTCCATAAGCTCATGACCACTCTCTTCTTTAAAGTGTAATTATTGTGCTTACCTGAGATACAATTAACCTGTGTCCCACAGTCCTGTCTATCTTGTATTCTGTTCCTTAGTTTCTGTTAGTTTACTCCCTTGCCATAACAGAAAATGCCTCATACTTCCAGATGGCAACCCAAGACCCCTGGGCCAGTGAAAAAAACTGTACTAGACCATTTCACACAACCACTTAGGGGACCTGAGGAGGACTCAAATGATGGTCTAAGCGAATCGGAGTCTGAAGAAGAGGGGTCTCAACTTGATGCCGCTCCACCTTCCTGATCCCAACACCTCTTCATGGAAGAGACCCTCCAAAAAAATGTTTGCTCAAAAACACGCTCTATCACGAAAGAATTCCAAAGGAGCCACGCTGAGCTCAGAAAAGATATCTCAGAAATAGGAGATAGGGTAGACTCCCTGGAGAGAAAGCAAGATGACATCACTATGGATCAGTCAAATCTCTTGGCATACTCTGAGGCACTATCAGACCATCTAAGCCAACTTGAATTCAAACTTGCGGATGTCGAAGACCGTGCCCGAAAGAACAATGTCAGGTTCTGGGGGATACCGTAGGACGTCTCACCTGCAGATCTGCAGAACTACCTAACAGAGCTTTTTGAAACCCTTCTGGGCTATACTGAGGGTATGACTACAACAATGGAAAGAGCTCACAGAGCCCTGCATCCAAGAACACAGGATAAACCTAGAGACTTCATAGTCTGTTTCCATAGCTTCCTCTTTGAAGACAAGCTCATGCAGGCTGCCTTCCGCAAACCGCAATTGGCATATAATTTTCAAGATATTCAACTATTACCAGATTTGTCGGCACACACATTACAATACAGAAGACAGTACCAACCAGTAACAACAGTGCTCACAAGGGCGGGCATCAAGTATCGATGGGGCTACTCTGCCAAATAGATCATTTTGAGGGACGACCAAACACACACAGGGGGCTACTCTACTTGCACAATGTGGATTTTTCAAATGAAAGTCCACTAGAATCTGCCCCTGCTAAGGCAAAGTTGAGAGCCACTGCTACTGATTGGCCCATCAAAGATCAGCAGCCCAAAAGTCAGAAAACTCAACAATCGCAGGATCCTCAACGGCCTCATGCGCTCCCTTCTTGATAGCTAGACATAGCCTGATGACGACTTCACTCATCTTCATCGAGCCTTTTTTCCTCTATCATTTTAGATAGATGGCCCTCAAAATGAGAAGTAGCTAAGTTTGGCCTGGTTGAAATAAGAACATTAATTTTGGGACAAATTGTCTCTGTTTTTACCTTTTTCTGTTACAATTTGTTACTCTAGGTAACTCCATGGGGTCACTTCGGCACAGGTTAAGTGTTTTGGGCTCTAAGCACTGTTATTGATGTTGCAGCTATAATTAGCTGATCATTTACTGTTGTTATTTATATTTATATGTTGTTGCACTGGTACACTAATCTCAAGTTGTTTACACTGCACAGATTCACACGAGACTCATTCTATACTTAAATGGAGTGTGGCCCATACATTTCGGTCCTCGCTATTTTTACTCCTCTCTTAGCTCCCCCCCACATAGGCAGCCCATGCCAGGGATCCACCCAGGTGGACTATTTCCACCTCATACCTCAATACAGCACTCAATGAATTACAACCTAATTTGACACCCATACACGTCTCTAACCCCCACATTCCTCCCCTTTTCCTTTCCCCTACTCCCAAAGATGGAAAACTGCCTTAGACTCCTCACCCACAGTGTTTGAGGCCTTAACTCCCCCTTCAAGTGGAGCCTATTGGCCCGCAAACTTAAATTTCATAACCCGGACGTAGTTTTCTTGCAGAAGACCCATTGGCAGATAGATTCCCCCCAACGATTTTCTTCCCATTCGTATAGGGTTCTTGACCATTCCCCTTTTATTAAGCAGGCCAGAGGCACGGCTATACTTCTGCACCATAGAGTTGCTTATGAACAAATACAAGTACTCAAAGACCCACAGTCCAGATACACATTTTAATTTACAAACTAAATCACGCACTTCACATGCTGGTCTCGGTTTACCTGCCCAACTCCTGCCAGCCTGCGTGCCTCCGTAAAATTCTCCAAACAGTTGACCAATACAGACAGGGACGAGTTGTGTTGGCGGGCGACTTCAACATGACATGGGACCCCGACCTGGACCGTAAGACTGAGAAACTAGACAGTAGCAACCCCCAGGCGAGCCACACCTCTGCTAAGTTTTGGGCCATAATGATTCACCATGGCTATTTTGATGCTTGGAGGTCATTGCACCCCAGAGAGAGGGATAACACTCATTACTCACACCCACATAGAGTATATTCCCGATTAGACCACATATTCTGTCAGGTAGGGACCCTAGACTCGATCACTCGATCAGACATCTCTCTCAGCTCCTGGTTGGACCACAACTTAGTTACAGCCGACTTACACCTCTCCGACAAACCATTGCCCAGAAACAGTTGGTGTCTCCCACGACATGTCTTGGTGGACATCCCATTTAGGGAAGAACTAAGACGAGCCCTCATTGAACTGCTTCGACAGAACAATAACGGACAGACTTCAGACGATATTCTCTGGGGTGCTATCAAAGCAATGGTTAGGGGCCTCATCATCCGCAAACAGAGTCATTTAAGAAAGTTGGCGGGCCTAAAATTGGCACAGCCACATATTAAACTCAGAAACTAGTAACCGTGCCTCCATCTCAGTAGAAATGGCGGAACAAATCTCAGCCATCAGGGATCATATCAACCGATTAGAATTATAATGTACTCAACAAAACCTGTCTCAATTGAAGCAACTCTTTTACCATAAGTGAAACAGAGCTGACACTATGTTAAACAACAAATTATGGCACAAGCACAGTACTCTCCACATACCTCAAATACGCCACAACAACAAGTTATATAAAAAAACATCCTTAATAGGAGAAAGCTTTGCTGACTTCAATTCCAAATTGTATAACATAGAAACCACGGAGAACCCAACACCTACCTCTACCCATGACATGAAGCTATATATGTCTACCCTGAACTTACCTACACTCACGGTAGAGCAACAAGATACTCTCACAGCACCACTTTCACTTCTGGAAGTTAAACAAAATATTAAACGTCTGAAGCCTTTCAAGGCCCCTGGACCGGATGGATTCCCTGCCCAATTCTATAAATTATACATTCATGAAATCACCCCATACCTGCTTATGTTCTTTGACTTGGCGGGGAAAGACGGCACTCTTAGAGAAGAGTTTTTAGAGGCTGCCATTGTCACAATAACCAAACTGCTTAAGGACCCCTCTCTCTGCTCTAGCTGCAGACCGATCACCCTGATTAACGTAGACATTAAAATCTACTCCAAGATACTGGCCAGCCGAATTGGCAAACTATTGCCAGGTCTAATCAGCCCTGATCAGGTGGGATTCATACACAACCGGGAGGGTCCAGACAATACAAGGCGTCTCATTAATATAATGTGCGAGTCCACTAGGATGAACAAGCCTTTCTCAGTTATCTCTTTGGACGCCGAGAAAGCTTTCGACCGGGTTCCCTAGGATTATTTATGAGAAACGCTTAGAGATTTTAATTTCCCCACCACAACTTGCATAGCTATCCGAGCTCTATACTCAACCCCAACTGTTACTGTTAGGGGTCTTAGCTTTCAATGCCCGCCTTTTCTCATATCGAATGGCACCAGGCAGGGGTGCCCACTCTCACCCCTGCTATTTGCCCTAGCAGTCGAGCCCTTAGCCACAAAAATTCTATCTGACATGTTGCTACCGGGTATTAGACTATCAGGCACCCTACAAAAGATTGTATTATTCGCGGACGACGTCACCATATTTACTGCGGACCCTGCCAGAGTCGTCCCTAGACTACTGGATGTCCTGAGAACATTTGGGAACCTCTCTTTTTACAAGCTTAATATATTAAAAACTGAAATATTTTAGTGGGGTTACCTACAAGACTACATCCTCAAACTGAAGGATCAATTTAACTTCAAGTGGACGACTGTGCAGGTCACCCATTTGGGCGTAAGAAATCCAGTAGTATAACACAAATGATAAAAGACAACTATCTCCCCCTATTGTCAAAATTGCGTAATTTAAAAAACACATGGGACCATAAGTCTTTTTCCTGCATGGGCTGAATAGCTTCCCTCAAAATGTCCTTCCTCCCCAAGCTCACCTACCTCTTTCGTTGTCTCCCGATTAGAGTCCCCATGCATCTCCTGTCCCAATTCCAGAGCTAGATCACAAAATTCATCTGGCAGGATAAGACTCCCCGAATTGCCCATAAAACTCTACAGCTCCCCATTCACTTGGGAGGACTCGCATCCCCTTCAGTTGTAAAATACTATGAAGGTGCTATGCTTATGCATATTTCCCAATGGGGAGAACTCCAATCTTGTGATAGATGGCAAGAAATAGAACAGGCCTTTTTACCATCCAATGTTTTTCATAAAGATTTGGACTCCACCTCACAGTCGCAAAACTCTAGGCATATGCAATCTGGTCATCCTAGAGTGCTTATACATTTGGGACAGGGTTAGACATCGCCAATTAATCACCCCCCACCCTTCTCCCATCACCTCGGAAGCTGGTTTGTTCATGGGCTTGGCTGAAACTTATCCCAATATCTGGGCTCGGTTGCAGGTTAAACTTTTTGGGGATTTTTGGTCTATTACGCGACCAGACAGGTTCATAGACTTAGCACACCTAGACCCGCATGCAGACATTCCTCCATTCCTCTCCTTCAAAGTACTTAGGCTTAAAAGCTTTCTGAAAAGCTGGGGCTTTCTTTCCTCCTTTCCCCGCTCTCTCACCAATATAGCCAGGGCTTGGAAAAGATAACTCTCCCCTAAGTGGGAAGACATTGAAAATACAATTGCCTATCTATATACCATGGAAACGGCCATATATCTTGACCTTAACAAATCCAATTTATTCGAAATGACTTGAGCTGACTAGACTAGACAGACATGATACCCTTTGGCACCCATCTGCCACAACACAGGATGCCCTACCCAATACCTAGAGTTCAGTCCGTTCTCCCTGACTCAAGGTCAGCATAAACAGCCAGATGTGACAGTTGAGACATATCCCCTTCTCCTCTCTCCTACTCCCCCAAACATGTAACCCCCCCTTTTCTGCCCCCCCTTCCCGCACCAATTACACATATGTTGAAGTGCTTTATTGTGCAACCACTTGGTTATCTCATCTCTACACAGCTATCCCTCACATTAAATTCTACACATGTTGATTGTCTTGATTTCCAATGTACAAAGTATATTTTTTTTCTTTTTTTGGGTCCAATGCTTTATTGAGTTTATTTCTGTGAAGGGGTCCTGCGAGTACCCAATAGTTACGCTACTTTCTAAAATCACGAATAAAAACAATTAAAAAAAAAAGTTCCTACATTGGCAAATGACATGCAGGAACTGGTTGATTAATATTCAAAAGGTAACCCTAATGGAAATCCAAACAGACTGGAATTGTGGGTATGTTTGTGCAATGCATTAAAATATATGCATAAAATAATTTGAAAAGGCTCCTGAGTGACTCAAAAGTATTCTGGGAGAGGGAGGCTCTAAAGTCCACAGCATTTTTATTACATTAAGGGCTAGATTACAAGTTTAGCAGTAACTACTGCTTGCGCTAGTGTGATAATTGCGTTAGCGGTAAACCCTTTTGCGCAAGTCGGGTTGCAATGATATTACAATTGAAAGTTTAAAGTTTTTGCTCTAGCGCTAACCTGGCTTGCGAAAAAAGGTTACCGCTAGAGTAATAATAAAAAAAAACTTACACTCTATCCTCACGCTAACCCCAATCATTATTAGCCCCTATTGTAATAACTCCTAAACCGCCACATAGCCCACCACAAAGTTCCCATTACACTATTAACCCCTAAACCGCCATCCCCCCACATTGCAAAGTAACTAAATACACTATTAACCAAAAAACTGCCTCCCACATTGCAAACTAACTAAATAAACTATAAAACCAAATTCTTTTAGATATTTTTATTTTTTATTTTGGGGGTTTGGGGGAGGAGTTGTATTGTTAGAGGGGTTAGTGGGGTTTTTTCACTATAGAGTTGATGCCTACAAAATGCCCTTTTAAGGGTTATTGGTAGTTTATTTTTAGAATAGTTTTTTTTTTATTTTGTTGTTTTTGTTGTTTTTTTAAGGGGTATTAGATTAGGATTCATTCTTTTATTTTTTGGTGCAATTACTTGTTTATTTTCTGTAATTTTAGTGTCTTATTTCCTGTAATGTTACGGTTTTTAATTTTTTCTAATGTTAGGGTTTTTTATTTTCTGTAACATAAGGGTTTTTTATTTTTTGTAATGTTATTTTTGTTGTTGTTGTAATGTTAGGTTTTTTTTTTTTAGTAACGTTAGTTTTTTTTAGTAATTTTAGTTTTTGTTTTAAAGGTAAGATTAGGTTTATTTTATTTTTACAGGTAAGTTTTTTTAAGATAGGGTTTATTTTGTACTTTTTGGGTATTTAATTTGGGTTACGTTAGGGGCTGGTGGTTTAGGGGTTAATAGTTTACTGTTTGCGAAGTGGGGGGTCTGGCGGTTTAGGGGTAATAGAGTACTTTAGTGGTTGCAATGTGGGGGGTTAAGGGTTAATAGTTTATTTAGGTAGTTTGCAATGTGGGGGAATGGCAGTTTAGGGGTTAATAGTTTATTTAGGTGGTTGGCGATGAGGGGGACGTTTTAGGGGTTAATAGTTTATTTAGGTCATTTGCGATGTGGGGGATGGCGGTTTAGGGGTTTATAGTTTATTTAGGTAGTTTGTGATGTGGGGGAAAACGGTTTAAAGGTTAATAGTTTATTTTGCTAGTTTGCGATGTGGGGGTGGCGGTTTAGGGGTTAATACTTTATTTAGGTGGTTGGCGATGTGCGGATTGGCGTTTTAGAGGTAAATAGTTTATTTAGGTAGTTTGCGATGTGGGGGGGATAACGGTTTAGTGGTTTATAGTGTGTTTAGTGTAACTATTTCACTTAGACAAACTCTTTACACAAACTTTAAGTTTGGGTAAAAAGTTTGATTGTTAAATGTAGTTTATTGCGATATGCGGGGGCTGGTGGTTTAGGGGTTAATAGTGTAGTTTAGCATTTGCAATATGGGGAGTGGTGGTTTAGGGGCTAATAGTTGATTTAGGTAGTTTGTGATGTGGGGGGATGGCAGTTTTAGGGTTAATAGTTTACTTAGGTGGTTGGTGAAGTGGGGGGTGGTGATTTAGGGGCTAATAGTTTATTTAGGTAGTTTGCAATGTGGGGGGGTGGTGGTTTAGGGGTTAATAATTTATTTAGGTTGTTTGCGATGTGGGGAGATGGTGGTTTTGGGGTTAATAGTTTATTTAGGTGGTTGGAGGTTTAGGGGGAAAAGTGTCTTGAGTGCAACTATTTCACTTTGACAAAATCTTTACACAAACTTTAAGTTTGCGTAAAAAGTTTGATCAGTAAATGTAGTTTACTGTTTGTGATGTGGGGGGGCTGGTGGTTTAGGGGTTAATAGTGTAGTTTAGTGTTTGCAATGTGTGGGGGGGTGGAGATAATAGTTTATTTAGGTAGTTTGCAAAGTGGGGGGATAGTGGTTTAGGGGTTAATAGTTTAAGTAATTTGTGATGTGGGGTGGTGGTTAAGGGGTTAATAGTTTATTTAGGTAGTTTGTGATGTGGGGGAAATGGTTTAAGGGTTAATAGTTTATTTATGCAGTTTGCGATGTGGGGGTGGCAGTTTAGGGGTTAATAACTTATTTAGGTAGTTTGCAATGTGGGGGGATATGGATTAGGGGTTAATAGTTAATTTAGATAGTTTGTGATGTGGGGGGATAATGGTTTAGGGGTTAATAGTGTGTTTAGTTGAACTATTTAACTTAGACAAACACTTTACACAATCTTTAAGTTTGCGTAAAAAGTTTGATCAGTAAATGTGGCTTACTGTTTGCAATGTGGGGGTCTGGCAGTTTAGGGGTTAATAGTGTAGTTTAGTGTTTGCAATGTGGGGTGGTGGTGGTTTAGGGATAATAGTCTATTTAGATAGTTTGTGGTATGGGGGGGTGGTGGTTTAGGGGTTAATAGTTTATTTGGGTGGTTGGCGATGTGGGGGATGATGGTTTAGTGGTTAATAGTTTATTTAGGTCATTTGCGATGTGGGGGTATATAGGTTTAGGGTGTTAATAGTGTATTTAGGTAATTTGTGATATGGGGTAGTGGTTTAGGGGTTAATAGTTTATTTAGGCAGTTTGTGATGTGGAGGGTGGGGGTTTAGGGGTTAATATGTTATTTAGGTAGTTTGTGATGTGGGGTGGCGTTTTAGGGGTTAATAGTTTATTTACATAGTTTGTGATGTTGGGATGGTGGTTTAGGGGTTAATAGTTTATTTAGGTAGTTTCAGATGAGGGGGGATGGCAGTTTAGTGGTTAATAGTTTATTTAGGTTGTTGGCGATGTGAGGGGTGGCGTTTTAGAGATTAATAGTTTATTTAGGTCATTTGTGATATGTGGGATGGCGGTTTATGGGTTAATAGTTTATGTAGGTAGTTTGTGATGTGGAAGGATGGCAGTTTAGGGGTTAATAGTTTATTTAGGTAGTTTGCAATGTGAAAGGATGGAGGTTTAGGGGTGAATACTTTATTTAGGTAGTTTGTGATATAGGAGGGTTAATGGTTTAGGGGTTAATAGTGTGTTTATAGTGTGTTTAGTGTAAATATTTAACTTAGACCAACTCTTTACACAAACTTTGAGTTTAGGTAAAAAGTTTGATCGGTAAATGCATTTGTGCTTGAACAATCCCATTTACTTTCAACTTATAATACAAGCGCAACTTAGTGTTTTACGCTACCCATAGAAAACAGAATTTATGCTTACCTGATAAATTACTTTCTCCAACGGTGTGTCCGGTCCACGGCGTCATCCTTACTTGTGGGATATTCTCTTCCCCAACAGGAAATGGCAAAGAGTCCCAACAAAGCTGGTCACATGATCCCTCCTAGGCTCCGCCCACCCCAGTCATTCGACCGACGGACAGGAGGAAATATATATAGGAGAAACCATATGATACCGTGGTGACTGTAGTTAGAGAAAATAATTCATCAGACCTGATTAAAAAAACCAGGGCGGGCCGTGGACCGGACACACCGTTGGAGAAAGTAATTTATCAGGTAAGCATAAATTCTGTTTTCTCCAACATAGGTGTGTCCGGTCCACGGCGTCATCCTTACTTGTGGGAACCAATACCAAAGCTTTAGGACACGGATGAAGGGAGGGAGCAAATCAGGTCACCTAAACGGAAGGCACCACATCTTGCAAAACCTTTCTCCCAAAAATAGCCTCCGAAGAAGCAAAAGTATCAAATTTGTAAAATTTGGCAAAAGTGTGCAGTGAAGACCAAGTCGCTGCCTTACATATCTGGTCAACAGAAGCCTCGTTCTTGAAGGCCCATGTGGAAGCCACAGCCCTAGTGGAGTGAGCTGTGATTCTTTCAGGAGGCTGCCGTCCGGCAGTCTCATAAGCCAATCGGATAATGCTTTTAAGCCAAAAGGAAAGAGAGGTAGAAGTCGCTTTTTGACCTCTCCTTTTACCAGAATAAACAACAAACAAGGAAGATGTTTGTCTGAAATCTTTAGTAGCCTCTAAATAGAATTTTAGAGCACGGACTACGTCCAAATTGTGTAACAAACGTTCCATCTTTGAAACTGGATTCGGACACAAAGAAGGTACAACTATCTCCTGGTTAATATTTTTGTTGGAAACAACTTTCGGAAGAAAACCAGGCTTAGTACGCAAAACCACCTTATCTGCATGGAACACCAGATAGGGCGGAGAACACTGCAGAGCAGATAACTCTGAAACTCTTCTAGCAGAAGAAATTGCAACCAAAAACAAAACTTTCCAAGATAATAACTTAATATCTACGGAATGTAAGGGTTCAAACGGAACCCCTTGAAGAACTGAAAGAACTAGATTTAGACTCCAGGGAGGAGTCAAAGGTCTGTAAACAGGCTTGATTCTAACCAGAGCCTGAACAAATGCTTGAACATCTGGCACAGCTGCCAGTCTTTTGTGAAGTAAAACAGATAAAGCAGAGATCTGTCCCTTCAGAGAACTTGCAGATAATCCTTTCTCCAAACCTTCTTGTAGAAAGGATAGAATCTTAGGAATTTTTATCTTGTTCCATGGGAATCCTCTAGATTCACACCAACAGATATATTTTTTCCATATTTTATGGTAAATTTTTCTAGTTACAGGCTTTCTAGCCTGAATCAGAGTATCTATTACAGAATCTGAAAACCCACGCTTTGATAAAATCAAGCGTTCAATCTCCAAGCCGTCAGTTGGAGGGAAACCAGATTCGGATGTTCGAATGGACCTTGAACAAGAAGGTCCTGTCTCAAAGGTAGCTTCCATGGTGGAGCCGATGACATATTCACCAGGTCTGCATACCAAGTCCTGCGTGGCCACGCAGGAGCTATCAAGATCACCGAAGCCCTCTCCTGATTGATCCTGGCTACCAGCCTGGGAATGAGAGGAAACGGTGGGAATACATAAGCTAGGTTGAAGGTCCAAGGTGCTACTAGTGCATCTACTAGAGTCGCCTTGGGATCCCTGGATCTGGACCCGTAGCAAGGAACCTTGAAGTTCTGACGAGACGCCATCAGATCCATGTCTGGAATGCCCCATAATTGAGTTATTTGGGCAAAGATTTCCGGATGGAGTTCCCACTCCCCCGGATGGAATGTCTGACGACTCAGAAAATCCGCTTCCCAATTTTCCACTCCTGGGATGTGGATTGCAGACAAGTGGCAGGAGTGATCCTCCGCCCATTGAATTATTTTGGTCACTTCTTCCATCACCAGGGAACTCCTTGTTCCCCCCTGATGATTGATATATGCAACAGTCGTCATGTTGTCTGATTGAAACCTTATGAATTTGGCCTTTGCTAGTTGAGGCCAAGCTTTGAGAGCATTGAATATCGCTCTCAGTTCCAGAATGTTTATCGGGAGAAGAGATTCTTCCCGAGACCATAGACCCTGAGCTTTCAGGGGTTCCCAGACCGCGCCCCAGCCCACCAGACTGGCGTCGGTCGTGACAATGACCCACTCTGGTCTGCGGAAGCTCATTCCCTGTGACAGATTGTCCAGGGTCAGCCACCAACGGAGTGAATCTCTGGTCTTTTGATCTACTTGAATCGTCGGAGACAAGTCTGTATAATCCCCATTCCATTGTCTGAGCATGCACAGTTGTAATGGTCTTAGATGAATTCGTGCAAAAGGAACTATGTCCATTGCTGCAACCATCAATCCTATTACTTTTATGCACTGCGCTATGGAAGGACGAAGAACAGAATGAAGTACTTGACAAGAGCTTAGAATTTTTGATTTTCTGACCTCTGTCAGAAAAATCCTCATTTCTAAGGAATCTATTATTGTTCCCAAGAAGGGAACTCTTGTTG
The DNA here is from genome assembly GCF_027579735.1 of Bombina bombina. NCBI lineage: Eukaryota > Metazoa > Chordata > Amphibia > Anura > Bombinatoridae > Bombina > Bombina bombina. The sequence continues at coordinate 212,934,905 of NC_069502.1, forward strand.
ACGGGGACAGAGAACTTTTTTCTTTGTTCACCTTCCATCCGTGAGATCTGAGAAAGGCTAGGACAATGTCCGTATGAGCCTTTGCTTTTGACAGAGACGACGCTTGAATCAGGATGTCGTCCAAGTAAGGTACTACTGCATTGCCCCTTGGTCTTAGAACCGCTAGAAGGGACCCTAGTACCTTTGTGAAAATCCTTGGAGCAGTGGCTAATCCGAATGGAAGTGCCACAAACTGGTAATGCTTGTCCAGAAAAGCGAACCTTAGGAACTGATGATGTTCCTTGTGGATAGGAATATGTAGGTACGCATCCTTTAAATCCACGGTAGTCATAAATTGATTTTCCTGGATAGTAGGTAGGATCGTTCGAATAGTTTCCATTTTGAACGATGGAACCTTGAGAAATTTGTTTAGGATCTTGAGATCCAAAATTGGTCTGAATGTTCCCTCTTTTTTGGGAACTATGAACAGGTTGGAATAAAAACCCATCCCTTGTTCTCTTATTGGAACTGGATGAATCACTCCCATCTTTAACAGGTCTTCTACACAATGTAAGAATGCCTGTCTTTTTATTTGGTTTGAAGATAATTGAGACCTGTGGAACCTTCCCCTTGGGGGTAGTTCCTTGAATTCCAGGAGATAACCTTGAGAAACTATTTCTAGCGCCCAAGGATCCTGAACATCTCTTGCCCAAGCCTGAGCAAAGAGAGAAAGTCTGCCCCCCACCAGATCCGGTCCCGGATCGGGGGCCATCCCTTCATGCTGTTTTGGTAGCAGTGGTAGGCTTCATGGCCTGCTTACCCTTGTTCCAGCCTTGCATTGGTCTCCAGGCTGGTTTGGGTTGTGAAGTATTACCCTCTTGCTTAGAGGATGTAGAATTAGAGGCTGGTCCGTTTCTGCGAAAGGGACGAAAATTAGGCTTATTTTTAGCCTTAAAAGACCTATCCTGTGGGAGGGAGTGGCCCTTTCCCCCAGTGATGTCTGAAATAATCTCTTTTAAATCAGGTCCAAATAATGTTTTACCCTTGAAAGGGATGTTAAGCAATTTTGTCTTGGAAGACACATCCGCTGACCAAGACTTTAGCCAAAGCGCTCTGCGCACCACGATAGCAAACCCTGAATTTTTCGCCGCTAATCTAGCTAATTGCAAAGCGGCATCTAAAATAAAAGAGTTAGCCAATTTAAGTGCTTGAACTCTGTCCATAACCTCCTCATACGAAGATTCTTTATTGAGCGACTTTTCTAGTTCCTCGAACCAGAAACACGCTGCCGTAGTGACAGGAACAATGCATGAAATTGGTTGTAGAAGGTAACCTTGCTGAACAAAAATCTTTTTAAGCAAACCCTCTAATTTTTTATCCATAGGATCTTTGAAAGCACAACTATCTTCGATAGGAATAGTAGTGCGTTTGTTTAGAGTAGAAACCGCCCCCTCGACCTTGGGGACTGTCTGCCATAAGTCCTTTCTGGGGTCGACTATAGGAAATAATTTCTTAAATATAGGGGGGGGACAAAAGGTATGCCGGGCCTTTCCCACTCTTTATTTACTATGTCCGCCACCCGCTTGGGTATAGGAAAAGCGTCGGGGGGCACCGGAACCTCTAGGAACTTGTCCATCTTACATAATTTCTCTGGAATGACCAAATTGTCACAATCATCCAGAGTAGACAATACCTCCTTAAGCAGTGCGCGGAGATGTTCTAATTTAAATTTAAATGTCACAACATCAGGTTCAGCTTGTTGAGAAATTTTTCCTGAATCTGAAATTTCTCCCTCAGACAAAACCTCCCTCATGGCCCCTTCAGATTGGTGTGAGGGTATGTCAGAACAGTTATCATCAGCGTCCTCTTGCTCTACAGTGTTTAAAACAGAGCAATCGCGCTTTCTCTGATAAGTAGGCATTTTGGATAAAATGTTTGCTATAGAGTTATCCATTACAGCCGTTAATTGTTGCATGGTAATAAGAATTGGCGCACTAGATGTACTAGGGGCCTCTTGTGTGGGCAAAACTGGTGTAGACACAGAAGGGGATGATGTAGTATCATGTTTACTCCCCTCATTTGAGGAATCATCTTGGGCAATATCATTATCTGTGGCATTGCTGTCCCTACTTTGTTTGGACACTATGGCACAATTATCACATAAATTTAAATGGGGAGACACCTTGGCTTTCATACATATAGAACATAGCTTATCTGATGGTACAGACATGTTAAACAGGCTTAAACTTATCAACAAAGCACAAAAAACGTTTTAAAATAAAACCGTTACTGTCACTTTAAATTTCAAACTGAAAACACTTTATTACTGAATATGTGAAAAAGTATGAAGGAATTGTTCAAAATTCACCAAAATTTCACCACAGTGTCTTAAAGCATTAAAAGTATTGCACACCAAATTTCAGAGCTTTAACCCTTAAATTAACGGAACCGGAGCCGTTTTTACATTTAACCCCTATACAGTCCCAGCTATATGCTTTGCTGAGACCCAACCAAGCCCAGAGGGGAATACGATACCAAATGATGCCTTCTATAAGCTTTTTCAGTGATTCTTAGCTCCTCACACATGCATCTGCATGCCTTGCTCTCCAAAAACAACTGCGCATTAGTGGCGCGAAAATGAGGCTCTGTCTATAACTAGAAAAGGCCCCCATCTGAAAAAGGTGTCCAACACAGTGCCTGCCGTTTTTCTAAACAATCCCCAAGATTATAATAACCATTAATAGTTAGAATCTGCAAAATATGCCTAGTAAAGCAATCGTTTTAGCCCAGAAAAATGTCTACCAGTTTTTTAAGCCCTTATGAAGCCCTTTATTCTTTTATTTAACTAAGAAAATGGCTTACCGGTCCCCATAAGGGGAAATGACAGCCTTCCAGCATTACATAGTCTTGTTAGAAATATGGCCAGTCATACCTTAAGCAGAAAAGTCTGCCAACTGTTTCCCCCAACTGAAGTTACTTCATCTCAACAGTCCTGTGTGGAAACAGCAATCGATTTTAGTAACTTCTGCTAAAATCATCTTCCTCTTACAAACAGAAATCTTCATCTTTTTTCTGTTTCAGAGTAAATAGTACATACCAGCACTATTTTAAAATAACAAACACTTGATTGAAGAATAAAAACTACATTTAAACACCAAAAAACTTTTAACCATCTCCGTGGAGATGTTGCCTGTGCAACGGCAAAGAGAATGACTGGGGTGGGCGGAGCCTAGGAGGGATCATGTGACCAGCTTTGCTGGGACTCTTTGCCATTTCCTGTTGGGGAAGAGAATATCCCACAAGTAAGGATGACGCCGTGGACCGGACACACCTATGTTGGAGAAAATATGGAGAGTGTAAATTGCAGTGAGTTTGCTCAAACAAATTTGCGGTAATTTTTATAGTGCTCTACTTATAATATGGATTTGAGCATAAAGACCAAAGCGACCTTGCGATCGCGTTTACGCTCCTAGCACTATCAATAGCGATCCACTTGTAATCTATTTGTATGATAAATAGATTTTACTTATGTTATTTATGTTTTATTTATAGCTGTGTATGCTATCCAATCCTCTGGCTAGTTCTCTGAATAAAATAGACTTTTTAAAGGACATGAAACCTGATTTTTTTCTTTTATGATTCAGATAGAGCATGCACGGCTAAACAACTTTTTAGATTGCATCTATTATTAAATTGTCTTTGTTCTATTGGTATCTTTGCTGAAAAAGCAGGGTTGCGCATGTCTGGAGCACTATATGGCAGCAGTTTTACTAAAACGTTATCCATTTGCATGAATTCTAGACGGCGGCGCTATTTCATGTAATGTAGTGCTCCAGACACACAACTAGGTATCTGTTCTACAAAGAATTCCATGGGAGCAAAGCAAATTTGATAATAGAAGTAAATTGGAAACTTTTTTAAATTGTTAGCTCTGTCTGAATCACAAAATAATTTGTGGGGTTTCATATTCCTTTAATAGGTGCTACATTTATCTGCATATGGGAGTGGAATAAATCAAACAAAGCTCAAAGCTAGGGGCAGTCAGATCACTTGACTATTACATGAATAATTTATCTACATAGTGTATCTGCAGCATCAAGGTATTATTTCCTTATTTTACCTAAATAATTAACATTTTAATCTCTCTTAATAATAATAGTAACAATTATCTGATCATTTTATTCCATAATAGTGTTTACAGATTTTAAATAATGTATCCTTTATTTACACTCTACAGATTCCAGTTCATGTTGTTTAAAATAACAGTTTTTTAAAAAAAACATAAAATAGCTTTGTATTATTTATTTATTTTTTTATCAAAGGAAATAGTAAGATGGAATATTAATGTGAATAATGTTATGTTTTTAGGATGGTCTATATATATATATATATATATATATATATATATATATATATATATATATATACACTGTATATAATTTTTTGGTGGGGTAAAATGTATTTCCTTCCTTAGAAATGTCCCCACTTTTCTAAGCTCTCATTTATATGTTTTTTTATTATTTGCCCACCATTTTAATGGTGTGTCACTAGTTTTCCTGTACTCGCTATCTGTATTTGGTATTAAAGTGGAATAACTGCTCAATGCATAGGACAGATGCTCTATAAGTTACTTGATATTGATAGACAGACAGACAGACAGACAGACAGACAGATAGATAGATAGATAGATAGATAGATAGATAGATACAGGGAGTGCAGAATTATTAGGCAAATGAGTATTTTGACCACATCATCCTCTTTATGCATGTTGTCTTACTCCAAGCTGTATAGGCTCGAAAGCCTACTACCATTTAAGCATATTAGGTGATGTGCATCTCTGTAATGAGAAGGGGTGTGGTCTAATGACATCAACACCCTATATCAGGTGTGCATAATTATTAGGCAACTTCCTTTCCTTTGGCAAAATGGGTCAAAAGAAGGACTTGACAGGCTCAGAAAAGTCAAAAATAGTGAGATATCTTGCAGAGGGATGCAGCACTCTTAAAATTGCAAAGCTTCTGAAGCGTGATCATCGAACAATCAATCGTTTCATTCAAAATAGTCAACAGGGTCGCAAGAAGCGTGTGGAAAAACCAAGGCGCAAAATAACTGCCCATGAACTGAGAAAAGTCAAGCGTGCAGCTGCCAAGATGCCACTTGCCACCAGTTTGACCATATTTCAGAGCTGCAACATCACTGGAGTGCCCAAAAGCACAAGGTGTGCAATACTCAGAGACATGGCCAAGGTAAGAAAGGCTGAAAGACGACCACCACTGAACAAGACACACAAGCTGAAACGTTAAGACTGGGCCAAGAAATATCTCAAGACTGATTTTTCTAAGGTTTTATAAACTGATGAAATGAGAGTGAGTCTTGATGGGCCAGATGGATGGGCCCGTGGCTGGATTGGTAAAGGGCAGAGAGCTCCAGTCCGACTCAGACGCCAGCAATGTGGAGGTGGAGTACTGGTTTGGGCTGGTATCATCAAAGATGAGCTTGTGGGGCTTTTTCGGGTTCAGGATGGAGTCAAGCTCAACTCCCAGTCCTACTGCCAGTTTCTGGAAGACACCTTCTTCAAGCAGTGGTACAGGAAGAAGTCTGCATCCTTCAAGAAAAACATGATTTTCATGCAGGACAATGCTCCATCACACGCGTCCAAGTACTCCACAGCGTGGCTGGCAAGAAAGGGTATAAAAGAAGAAAATCTAATGACATGGCCTCCTTGTTCACCTGATCTGAACCCCATTGAGAACCTGTGGTCCATCATCAAATGTGAGATTTACAAGGAGGGAAAACAGTACACCTCTCTGAACAGTGTCTGGGAGGCTGTGGTTGCTGCTGCACGCAATGTTGATGGTGAACAGATCAAAACACTGACAGAATCCATGGATGGCAGGCTTTTGAGTGTCCTTGCAAAGAAAGGTGGCTATATTGGTCACTGATTTGTTTTTGTTTTGTTTTTGAATGTCAGAAATGTATATTTGTGAATGTTGAGATGTTATATTGGTTTCACTGGTAAAAATAAATAATTGAAATGGGTATATATTTGTTTTTTGTTAAGTTGCCTAATAATTATGCATAGTAATAGTCACCTGCACACACAGATATCCCCCTAAAATAGCTATAACTAAAAACAAGCTAAAAACTACTTCCAAAACTATTCAGCTTTGATATTAATGAGTTTTTTGGGTTCATTGAGAACATGGTTGTTGTTCAATAATAAAATTAATCCTCAAAAATACAACTTGCCTAATAATTCTGCACTCCCTGTAGATAGATAGATACAGTAGAAAGATAGATAGACAATAGATAGATAGATAGATAGATAGATAGATAGATAGATGATAGATAGATAGATAGATAGACAGATATAGATAGATAGATAGATGATAGATAGATAGATAGATAGATAGATGATAGATAGATAGATAGATAGAGATAGAGAGATAGATAGATAGATAGATAGATAGATGATAGATATCGGTGTCTGTGTGTGTCTATAGAATGTGTGCCCTTTTACTATTATTTCATTATATTATCAGGAGATCTCTAGTAATTCCTTAAAACACTGAGAAATACTGTGGTAAACCTTTTAATGGTAGAGGACACTTTAAGAACATGTAAAATTAAACTGAAAACATATTACGCACTATGTCACAATGCTGCACAATAAACAGAAATTAGTATAAGATAAAAAGGTTTATTTACACAGCAAGTCTTATTTAGGCAGGATATTATAATCAAGTGGAAAACTTTGAACCTGTGTACATATACTGATGTTAAAATACCAATATGAAAGAAGGGCTGGATAATTTTATTTACAATAAAATTTTACACATAAGAGAAATGCTAACAAACATATTGTCATTTTCTACAGCTTAAATAGTAAATAACAGTATGGAAGTTATTTCCTAAATATCTATAGCATTCTATATATATACTGTTTCAAAGTCAAACGCTTCCTCAGTAACCTTGGGAATTTTATTGTGTGTTGTGACAGTTAAATGTTTAATAATAGTTAAGAGAGTTTTGTTTTTTTACTTTGGGGTTTGTGTTGACTTATATTAGAGGATGAGGGTCTGAAATTATAGGGGTTAATTTAAATTGGAATTGTGGTGGTATAAGGCTCTAATTTGTTAGGGAGTTGACAGTTATTTATTACTTACTAGTCCTAAAGCCCGTGTACACGGGCCCATTTTTGCAGTACAGCGGTTCCATCCCTTGCTCTCTCTCTCTATCCCCCCTCTTTTCTGCTCTCTCTCTCCCCCCTCTCTTTTGCTCTCTCTCTCCCCCTCTCTTTTCCTCCCTCTCTTTTGTGCTCTCTCTCCCCCTCTCATTGCGCTCTCCCCCTCTCTTTTGCTCTCTCTCTTTCTCTACCCTCTCTTTTGCTCTCTCCCCCATCTTTTGTGCTCTCTCTTTTCTCCCCCTTTCTTTTGCTCTCTCTCAACCCTTCTCTTTTGCTCTCTCTCCCCTCTCTTTTGCTCTCTCCCCCATCTCTTTTGCTCTCTCTCTCCCCTCTCTTTTGCTCTCTCCCCCATCTCTTTTGCTCTCTCTCTCCCCCCTCTCTTTTGCTCTCTCTCCCCCTTCTCTTTTGCTGTCTCTCTCCTCTCTCTTCTGCTGTCTCTCTCCCTCTCTTTTGCCCTCTCTTTTGCTCTCTCCATCCCCACTCTTTTGCTTTCTCTATCCCCCTCTCTTTTGCACTCTCTCTCTCTCCCCCCTCATTTTTGCTCACTCTCTCCCCCCTCTTTTTTGTTATCTCTCTCTCCCCCCTATTTTGCTCTCTATATCCCCCCTCTTTTGCTCTCTCTCTCCCCCTTTCTTTTGCTCTCTCTACCCCCCCCTGTTTTGCTCTCTCTCTCTCTCCCCTTTCTTTTGCTCTCTTTCCCTCCTCGTTTGCCGTCTCTCTCCCCCTTTTCTTTTGCTCTTTCTCTCCCCTCTCTTATGCTCTCTCTCCCCCCTCTCTTATGCTCTCTCTCCCCTCTCTTCTGCGCTCTCCCTCTGCCCTCTTTTGTGCTCTCCCCCCTCTTATGCTTTCTCTCTCCCCTCTCTTTTGCGCTCTCTCTCTGCCCTCTTTTGTGCTCTCTGCCCTCTTATGCGCTCTACCCCTCTCTTTTGCTCTCTCTCCCCTCTCTTTTGCTGTCTCTCTCCACTTTCTCCCCCCTTTCTTTTGCTGTCTTTCTCCCTCTCTTTTGTTCTCTCTATCTCCCCTCTTTTGCTCTCTCCCTCCCCCCTCTCTTTTGCTGTCTCTCTTCCTCTCTCTCTATCTTCCCTCTTTTGAGCTCTCAATCCCCCTCTCTTTTGATGTCTCTTTCCCTCTCTCTATCTCCCCTCTTTTGATCTCTCTCTCCCCCTGTATCTCTAAGTCTCTTTTGCTCTCTCTCTCTATCCCCCCTATTTGGAGCTCTTTTGAGCTCTCGGCACGGTCCGCCCGGCCCCGCCCCACCTACATTGCGGCCCGCCCATGTCACACCCGGCCACACCCATGTCCGGCCGGCCCATTACTCATTCTGCAGTGTTGAAGGCCAGGTTTGTTTATCCTCGCGCACAATGTCTACTGCGACAGACAGCTTCGGACAAACACAATTGGCCTTTTATTATATGGGATGGCTTGTGCTAAATTGGATGCTGCTGGGGCATTTACTGATGGTCACAGACAGATTTTACTTTTTAAATGGTGGACAGATTAAATATATTTTAAAATAGTGGACAAATTATTTTAACACCTGAATAATGTAAGTTAAATTTGGCTGAATAAGCTTTTGGCCAGTGAATAATAATTATCTCTTAGCATAAACTGACTTTATGGCAAGAGGGCAAAATTAGCATTGCCAATTATAATTGTTACCTGTCTACAATGATTTAAGCTGTAGGTTTTGAGAAATATTTGTATCTAATGGTGCATAATCCATCCACACCTGACACAAAGAATGTAACATGTTTACTCATTTCTGAATGAAATGCTGAGATGCAATAAGGAAAATTGTTAAGATAAATCTGAGATTGAAAAAAAAATATATTCTACCTTTGCACCAATTCTCAAAGGGACAGCGTACATCGATTTTCATATAACAGCATATAATAAACACTACTATAAAAAAAGAATATGCAGAATATTTTAAAAACGTATTTTGAAGCTCAAGAAAAAAACAATCAATTTTGCACTTAAAAAAAATTACGTTTTTGCATGGGATTACCATAGCACCGTTATTACAGGTTGTGCGGTGAGACTAAAATGCTTGCGTTCCAACCTATACCGACACGATCAATACCACCATCTGAGAGCAGTAGTTATGAGTTAAACGCAACAAAACTGTTACACAAAACTCATAACTAAAATGTTACAAAGTATACTAACACGCATAAACTACCTATTAACCCCTAACCCGAGGCCCTACCGCATTGCAAAAACACTATATTAAAGTTATTAACCCCTATTCCGCTACTCCCCGACATCACTGCCACTATAATAGTTATTAACCCATAATCTGCCGCTCCCAACATCGTTGCCACTAATAAAAGTTATTGATCCCTATTCCCCCCGCACCCCAACACTATAATAAAGTTATTAATCCCTATTTTGCCTCTCCCCATATCGCCACCCCTATAATAAAGTTATTAACCCCTATTCCGGTGCTCCCCAACATTGCCGCCACTAAATAAAGTTATTAACCCCTATACCGCTGGCCTCCCACATCACTGTCACTAAATAAACCTAATAAAAATACAGGGAAATGAACAGCGCTAAAAGGTAACCAACATACCCCTTGGAGCAGATAAAAACTTTCCGCAATAGGGCATGAGAACGAGCCTCCCAGTCAAAATGCTGCTGCAAACCAATCTGTGAATTCCTCTCACACGAACAAACAAAGAAGTGGCTGTAGAAACAAAAAGGGACAGCGCAACTCGACTCAAGGTAGTATTTATTACAATCCAAATAGGCCACACACGTAAAAACACACTTATAAGAAGTAAGAAAATCACGAGCCCTCAATAAAATTTCTTTAAGGAGTTCCGGATAACACTTAAGGCAATCCTGGTTGACGTACAGCGTCTTGCAGCAAGCTATTACTTCCGGCATCTATTCAAACCGTCTGGGCTTTCGGCAGCTGCAACTGGAAACTCAGATGGATCTCCACCTGACGTCACTGTCCTTCACCAACGGAAGCCCAACAGGATCAAAAAGACTCAACGCGTTCTATGGCTAGTTACCACCCAAGAAGCAGCCTCTTTTTGCTCAATATGTGCCTTTCACAGAGAAAAACTTTCCTGAAGCATATCAGTCTGATCCTGACTTCACAGTACAGTCCAGCCCCGAAATACCAGGCAATCCTTCTCTGAATGAGAGAAACAGCAAAACCTCAGACGTACGTTTCGGCCTATTGTGGGCCTCGTCAGTTAGGTGCAGCCATATCCCTCTAGGCACACTGAGCAACGGGTCCACGTCTGGATTCCCGCATCACACTTAGGGAGACTTCCCAAAATGTCATAATTTGCATAAATAAAAAGAGAGAAGCGCTCAACCTGGAAACGAACAATAGCATAATAGCTTGTTCTATGGCTAGTTACCACCCAAGAAGCAGCCTCTTTTTGCTCAATATGTGCCTTTCACAGAGAAAAACTTTCCTGAAGCATATCAGTCTGATCCTGACTTCACAGTACAGTCCAGCCCCGAAATACCAGGCAATCCTTCTCTGAACGAGAGAAACAGCAAAACCTCAGACGTACGTTTCGGCCTATTGTGGGCCTCGTCAGTGAGGTGCAGCCATATCCCTCTAGGCACACTGAGCAACGGGTCCACGTCTGGATTCCCGCATCACACTTAGGGAGACTTCCCAAAATGTCATAATTTGCATAAATAAAAAGAGAGAAGCGCTCAACCTGGAAATGAACAATAGCATAATAGCTTGTTCTATGGCTAGTTACCACCCAAGAAGCAGCCTCTTTTTGCTCAATATGTGCCTTTCACAGAGAAAAACTTTCCTGAAGCATATCAGTCTGATCCTGACTTCACAGTACAGTCCAGCCCCGAAATACCAGGCAATCCTTCTCTGAACGAGAGAAACAGCAAAACCCCAGATGTACGTTTCGGCCTATTGTGGGCCTCGTCAGTGAGGTGCAGCCATATCCCTCTAGGCACACTGAGCAACGGGTCCACATCTGGATTCCCGCATCACACTTAGGGAGACTTCCCAAAATGTCATAATTTGCATAAATAAAAAGAGAGAAGCGCTCAACCTGGAAACGAACAATAGCATAATAGCTTGTTCTATGGCTAGTTACCACCCAAGAAGCAGCCTCTGTTTGTTCAATATGTGCCTTTCACAGAGAAAAACTTTCCTGAAGCATATCAGTCTGATCCTGACTTCACAGTACAGTCCAGCCCCGAAATACCAGGCAATCCTTCTCTGAACGAGAGAAACAGCAAAACCCCAGACGTACGTTTCGGCCTATTGTGGGCCTCGTCAGTGAGGTGCAGCCATATCCCTCTAGGCACACTGAGCAACGGGTCCACGTCTGGATTCCCGCATCACACTTAGGGATAGACATGTGCGTTTCGATTCGGAACGAATCGAAATTCGGCCGAATTTGTTAAATTCAGAGATTCGGATCGATTAGAATTTCCGAATTAGGGTAGTACCGAATCTACCGAATAAATCTGAATTAGTTCGGATTTATTCGGTAGATTCGGATGGCCATGGATTACACAAGTATTGTACAGTATATTAGGTTATATCACTCTGCTATGGGTTACACCTAATATACAGTACATAATACTAGTCTAATACACAGCACATCTCACCTAACACATAACGAAATTCTGAATTTCCGAATCGAACCGAACCGAATCCAGACGAATTTATTAGAATCCCAATGAATCCAAAACGAATCTGAAACGAATGCATTTGCTTTTTTCCGAATTCGAATCGATCGGAACCGAAATTCGAAAACATCAGAATCGATATGAACTGAATTTTCCCGCCATGCACAAGTCTACTTAGGGAGACTTCCCAAAATGTCATAATTTGCATAAATAAAAAGAGAGAAGCGCTCAACCTGGAAACGAACAATAGCATAATAGCTTGTTCTATGGCTAGTTACCACCCAAGAAGCAGCCTCTTTTTGCTCAATATGTGCCTTTCACAGAGAAAAACTTTCCTGAAGCATATCAGTCTGATCCTAACTTCACAGTATAGTCCAGCCCCGAAATACCAGGCAATCCTTCTCTGAACGAGAGAAACAGCAAAACCCCAGACGTACGTTTCGGCCTATTGTGGGCCTCGTCAGTGAGGTGCAGCCATATCCCTCTAGGCACACTGAGCAACGGGTCCACGTCTGGATTCCCGCATCACACTTAGGGAGACTTCCCAAAATGTCATAATTTGCATAAATAAAAAGAGAGAAGCGCTCAACCTGGAAACGAACAATAGCATAATAGCTTGTTCTATGGATAGTTACCACCCAAGAAGCAGCCTCTTTTTGCTCAATATGTGCCTTTCACAGAGAAAAACTTTCCTGAAGCATATCAGTCTGATCCTGACTTCACAGTACAGTCCAGCCCCGAAATACCAGGCAATCCTTCTCTGAACGAGAGAAAAAGCAAAACCCCAGACGTACATTTCGGCCTATTGTGGGCCTCGTCAGTGAGGTGCAGCCATATCCCTCTAGGCACACTGAGCAACGGGTCCACATCTGGATTCCCGCATCACACTTAGGGAGACTTCCCAAAATGTCATAATTTGCATAAATAAAAAGAGAGAAGCGCTCAACCTGGAAACGAACAATAGCATAATAGCTTGTTCTATGGCTAGTTACCACCCAAGAAGCAGCCTCTTTTTGCTCAATATGTGCCTTTCACAGAGAAAAACTTTCCTGAAGCATATCAGTCTGATCCTGACTTCACAGTACAGTCCAGCCCCGAAATACCAGGCAATCCTTCTCTGAACGAGAGAAACAGCAAAACCCCAGACATACGTTTCGGCCTATTGTGGGCCTCGTCAGTGAGGTGCAGCCATATCCCTCTAGGCACACTGAGCAACGGGTCCATGTCTGGATTCCCGCATCACACTTAGGGAGACTTCCCAAAATGTCATAATTTGCATAAATAAAAAGAGAGAAGCGCTCAACCTGGAAACGAACAATAGCATAATAGCTTGTTCTATGGCTAGTTACCACCCAAGAAGCAGCCTCTTTTTGCTCAATATGTGCCTTTCACAGAGAAAAACTTTCCTGAAGCATATCAGTCTGATCCTGACTTCACAGTACAGTCCAGCCCCGAAATACCAGGCAATCCTTCTCTGAACGAGAGAAACAGCAAAACCCCAGACGTACGTTTCGGCCTATTGTGGGCCTCGTCAGTGAGGTGTAGCCATATCCCTCTAGGCACACTGAGCAACGGGTCCACGTCTGGATTCCCGCATCACAAATAGGGAGACTTCCCAAAATGTCATAATTTGCATAAATAAAAAGAGAGAAGCGCTCAACCTGGAAACGAACAATAGCATAATAGCTTGTTCTATGGCTAGTTACCACCCAAGAAGCAGCCTCTTTTTGCTCAATATGTGCCTTTCACAGAGAAAAACTTTCCTGAAGCATATCAGTCTGATCCTGACTTCACAGTACAGTCCAGCCCCGAAATACCAGGCAATCCTTCTCTGAACGAGAGAAACAGCAAAACCCCAGACGTACCTTTCGGCCTATTGTGGGCCTCGTCAGTGAGGTGCAGCCATATCCCTCTAGGCACACTGAGCAACAGGTCCACGTCTGGATTCCCGCATCACACTTAGGGAGACTTCCCAAAATAGGCCGAAACGTTGCCTGCCTGCCTGCCTGCCAGCGTGTGTGCCAGGCCCACTTGCCAACTAGTGCCACCACTCATATCTGTTGTAACAGTAGTGTTAATTGAAAAAAAAAACTTTTTTGACTGTGAAACATCAGTCTGCTAGTGTAATCTAATACCAGTTGCCTGCCTGCCAGCGTGTGTGCCAGCCCCACTTGCCAAATAGTGCCACCATTCATATCTGTTGTAACAGTAGTGTAAATTTAGAAAAAAAAAAAATTGACTGTGAAACATCAGTCTGCTAGTGTAATCGAATTGCAGTTGCCTGCCTGTCAGCATGTGTGCCAGTCCCACTTGCCAACTAGTGCCACCACTCATATCTGTTGTAACAGTAGTGTAATTTTTTTTAAAAAAACTTTTTTGACTGTGAAACATCAGTCTACTAGTGTAATTGAATTGCAGTTGCCTGCCTGCCAGCGTGTGTGCCAGGCCCACTTGCCAACTAGTGCCACCACTCATATCTGTTGTAACAGTAGTGTACATTTTTTTAAAAAAAACTTTTTTGACTGTGAAACATCAGTCTGCTAGTGTAATCTAATTGCAGTTGCCTGCCTGCCAGTGTGTGTGCCAGCCCCACTTGCCAAATAGTGCCACCACTCATATCTGTTGTAACAGTAGTGTAAATTAAAAAAAAAATTGACTGTGAAACATCAGTCTGCTAGTGTAATCTAATAGCAGTTGCCTGCCTGCCAGCGTGTGTGCCAGGCCCACTTGCCAACTAGTGCCACCACTCATATCTGTTGTAACAGTAGTGTAAATTTAAAAAAAAAAAACATTTTTTGACTGTGAAACATCAGTCTGCTAGTGTAATCTAATAGCAGTTGCCTGTCTGCCAGCGTGTGTGCCAGGCCCACTTGCCAACTAGTGCCACCACTCATATCTGTTGTAACAGTAGTGTAAATTTAAAAAAAAAAATATTTGACTGTGAAACATCAGTCTGCTAGTGTAATCGAATTGCAGTTGCCTGCCTGCCAGTGTGTGTGCCAGTCCCACTTGCCAACTAGTGCCACCACTCATATCTGTTGTAACAGTAGTGTACATTTTTTAAAAAAAAACTTTTTTGACTGTGAAACATCAGTCTGCTAGTGTAATCTTATTGCAGTTGCCTGCCTGCCAGCGGGTGTACCAGGCTCACTTGCCGACTATTGCTACCACTCATATCTGTTGTAACAGTAGTGTAAATTTAAAAAAAAAAAAAAACTTTTTTGACTGTGAAACATCAGTCTGCTAGTGTAATCGAATTGCAGTTGCCTGCATCCCAGCGTGTGTGCCAGTCCCACTTGCCAACTAGTGCCACCACTCATATCTGGAACAGTAGTGTAAATTAAAAAAAAAACTTTTTTGACTGTGAAACATCAGTCTGCTAGTGTAATCTAATAGCAGTTGCCTGCCAGCGTGTGTGCCAGGCCCACTTGTCAACTAGTGCCACCACTCATATCTGTTGTAACAGTAGTGTAAATTTAAAAAAAAAAAAAAAAATTACTGTGAAACATCAGTCTGCTAGTGTAATCTAATAGCAGTTGCCTGCCTGCCAGTGTGTGTGCCAGGCACACTTGCCAACTAGTGCCACCACTCATATCTGTTGTAACAGTAGTGTACATTTTTTTAAAAAAAAACTTT
Source organism: Bombina bombina (assembly GCF_027579735.1). Classification (NCBI taxonomy): domain Eukaryota; kingdom Metazoa; phylum Chordata; class Amphibia; order Anura; family Bombinatoridae; genus Bombina; species Bombina bombina. Next base: position 212,950,341 of record NC_069502.1, read on the forward strand.
TTTGACTGTGAAACATCAGTCTGCTAGTGTAATCTAATTGCAATTGCATGCCTGCCAGCGTGTGTGCCAGGCCCACTTGCCAACTAGTGCCACCACTCATATCTGTTGTAACAGTAGTGTTAATTAAAAAAAAAAAAAAATTTGACTGTGAAACATCAGTCTGCTAGTGTAATCTAATAGCAGTTGCCTGCCTGCCAGCGTGTGTGCCAGGCCCACTTGCCAACTAGTGCCACCACTTATATCTGTTGTAACAGTAGTGTAATTAAAAAAAAAAAAAACTTTTTTGACTGTGAAACATCAGTCTGCTAGTGTAATCTAATTGCAGTTGCCTGCCTGCCAGCCAGCGTGTGTGCCAGGCCCACTTGCCAACTAGTGCCACCACTCATATCTGTTGTAACAGTAGTGTTAATTGAAAAAAAAACTTTTTTGACTGTGAAACATCAGTCTGCTAGTGTAATCTAATAGCAGTTGCCTGCCTGCCAGCATGTGTGCCAGCCCCACTTGCCAAATAGTGCCACCACTCATATCTGTTGTAACAGTAGTGTAAATTTAGAAAAAAAAAAATTTGACTGTGAAACATCAGTCTGCTAGTGTAATCGAATTGCAGTTGCCTGCCTGTCAGCATGTGTGCCAGTCCCACTTGCCAACTAGTGCCACCACTCATATCTGTTGTAACAGTAGTGTAATTTTAAAAAAAAAAACTTTTTGACTGTGAAACATCAGTCTACTAGTGTAATTGAATTGCAGTTGCCTGCCTGCCAGCGTGTGTGCCAGGCCCACTTGCCAACTAGTGCCACCACTCATATCTGTTGTAACAGTAGTGTAAATTATAAAAAAAAAAAATTGACTGTGAAACATCAGTCTGCCAATAAAATCTAATAGCAGTTGCCTGCCTGCCAGCGTGTGTGCCAGGCCCACTTGCCAACTAGTGCCACCACTTATATCTGTTGTAACAGTAGTGTAAATTTTTAAAAAAAAAACATTTTTTGACTGTGAAACCTCAGTCTGCTAGTGTAATCTAATAGCAGTTGCCTGCCAGCGTGTGTGCCAGGCCCACTTGTCAACTAGTGCCACCACTCATATCTGTTGTAACAGTAGTGTAAATTTAAAAAAAAAAAAAAAATGACTGTGAAACATCAGTCTGCTAGTGTAATCTAATAGCAGTTGCCTGCCTGCCAGTGTGTGTGCCAGGCACACTTGCCAACTAGTGCCACCACTCATATCTGTTGTAACAGTAGTGTACATTTTTTAAAAAAAAAACTTTTTTGACTGTGAAACATCAGTCTGCTAGTGTAATCTAATTGCAGTTGCATGCCTGCCAGCGTGTGTGCCAGGCCCACTTGCCAACTAGTGCCACCACTTATATCTGTTGTAACAGTAGTGTAATTTAAAAAAAAAAAACTTTTTTGACTGTGAAACATCAGTCTGCTAGTGTAATCTAATTGCAGTTGCCTGCCTGCCAGCCAGCGTGTGTGCCAGGCCCACTTGCCAACTAGTGCCACCACTCATATCTGTTGTAACAGTAGTGTTAATTGAAAAAAAAACTTTTTTGACTGTGAAACATCAGTCTGCTAGTGTAATCTAATAGCAGTTGCCTGCCTGCCAGCATGTGTGCCAGCCCCACTTGCCAAATAGTGCCACCACTCATATCTGTTGTAACAGTAGTGTAAATTTAGAAAAAAAAAATTTGACTGTGAAACATCAGTCTGCTAGTGTAATCGAATTGCAGTTGCCTGCCTGTCAGCATGTGTGCCAGTCCCACTTGCCAACTAGTGCCACCACTCATATCTGTTGTAAAAGTAGTGTAATTTTTAAAAAAAAAACTTTTTGACTGTGAAACATCATTCTACTAGTGTAATTGAATTGCAGTTGCCTGCCTGCCAGCGTGTGTGCCAGGCCCACTTGCCAACTAGTGCCAATACTCATATCTGTTGTAACAGTAGTGTAAATTATAAAAAAAAAAAAATTGACTGTGAAACATCAGTCTGCCAATAAAATCTAATAGCAGTTGCCTGCCTGCCAGCGTGTGTGCCAGGCCCACTTGCCAACTAGTGCCACCACTTATATCTGTTGTAACAGTAGTGTAAATTTTTTTAAAAAAAACATTTTTTGACTGTGAAACCTCAGTCTGCTAGTGTAATCTAATAGCAGTTGCCTGTCTGCCAGCGTGTGTGCCAGGCCCACTTGCCAACTAGTGCCACCACTCATATCTGTTGTAACAGTAGTGTAAATTATAAAAAAAAAAAATTGACTGTGAAACATCAGTCTGCCAGTGTAATCTAATAGCAGTTGCCTGCCTGCCAGCGTGTGTGCCAGGCCCACTTGCCAACTAGTGCCACCACTCATATCTGTTGTAACAGTAGTGTAAATTTTTTTAAAAAAAACATTTTTTGACTGTGAAACCTCAGTCTGCTAGTGTAATCTAATAGCAGTTGCCTGTCTGCCAGCGTGTGTGCCAGGCCCACTTGCCAACTAGTGCCACCACTCATATCTGTTGTAACAGTAGTGTAAATTTTAAAAAAAAAAAACTTTTTTGACTGTGAAACATCAGTCTGCTAGTGTAATCTAATTGCAGTTGCATGCCTGCCAGCGTGTGTGCCAGGCCCACTTGCCAACTAGTGCCACCACTCATATCTGTTGTAACAGTAGTGTTAATTAAAAAAAAAAAATTTTGACTGTGAAACATCAGTCTGCTAGTGTAATCTAATAGCAGTTGCCTGCCTGCCAGCGTGTGTGCCAGGCCCACTTGCCAACTAGTGCCACCACTCATATCTGTTGTAACAGTAGTGTAATTTTTAAAAAAAAAAACTTTTTTGACTGTGAAACATCAGTCTGCTAGTGTAATCTAATTGCAGTTGCCTGCCTGCCTGACAGCGTGTGTGCCAGGCCCACTTGCCAACTAGTGCCACCACTCATATCTGTTGTAACAGTAGTGTTAATTGAAAAAAAACTTTTTTTGACTGTGAAACATCAGTCTGCTAGTGTAATCTAATAGAAGTTGCCTGCCTGCCAGCGTGTGTGCCAGCCCCACTTGCCAAATAGTGCCACCACTCATATCTGTTGTAACAGTAGTGTAAATTTTTAAAAAAAAAAACATTTTTTGACTGTGAAACCTCAGTCTGCTAGTGTAATCTAATAGCAGTTGCCTGTCTGCCAGCGTGTGTGCCAGGCCATCTTGCCAACTAGTGCCACCACTCATATCTGTTGTAACAGTAGTGTAAATTATAAAAAAAAAAAATTGACTGTGAAACATCAGTCTGCCAGTGTAATCTAATAGCAGTTGCCTGCCTGCCAGCGTGTGTGCCAGGCCCACTTGCCAACTAGTGCCACCACTCATATCTGTTGTAACAGTAGTGTAAATTTTTTTAAAAAAAACATTTTTTGACTGTGAAACCTCAGTCTGCTAGTGTAATCTAATAGCAGTTGCCTGTCTGCCAGCGTGTGTGCCAGGCCCACTTGCCAACTAGTGCCACCACTCATATCTGTTGTAACAGTAGTGTAAATTTTTAAAAAAAAAAAACTTTTTTGACTGTGAAACATCAGTCTGCTAGTGTAATCTAATTGCAGTTGCATGCCTGCCAGCGTGTGTGCCAGGCCCACTTGCCAACTAGTGCCACCACTCATATCTGTTGTAACAGTAGTGTTAATTAAAAAAAAAAAAATTTGACTGTGAAACATCAGTCTGCTAGTGTAATCTAATAGCAGTTGCCTGCCTGCCAGCGTGTGTGCCAGGCCCACTTGCCAACTAGTGCCACCACTTATATCTGTTGTAACAGTAGTGTAATTTTTTTAAAAAAAAACTTTTTTGACTGTGAAACATCAGTCTGCTAGTGTAATCTAATTGCAGTTGCCTGCCTGCCTGCCAGCGTGTGTGCCAGGCCCACTTGCCAACTAGTGCCACCACTCATATCTGTTGTAACAGTAGTGTAAATTTTTAAAAAAAAAAACTTTTTTGACTGTGAAACATCAGTCTGCTAGTGTAATCTAATTGCAGTTGCATGCCTGCCAGCGTGTGTGCCAGGCCCACTTGCCAACTAGTGCCACCACTCATATCTGTTGTAACAGTAGTGTTAATTAAAAAAAAAAAATTTTGACTGTGAAACATCAGTCTGCTAGTGTAATCTAATAGCAGTTGCCTGCCTGCCAGCGTGTGTGCCAGGCCCACTTGCCAACTAGTGCCACCACTTATATCTGTTGTAACAGTAGTGTAATTTTTTAAAAAAAAAACTTTTTTGACTGTGAAACATCAGTCTGCTAGTGTAATCTAATTGCAGTTGCCTGCCTGCCTGACAGCGTGTGTGCCAGGCCCACTTGCCAACTAGTGCCACCACTCATATCTGTTGTAACAGTAGTGTTAATTGAAAAAAAACTTTTTTGACTGTGAAACATCAGTCTGCTAGTGTAATCTAATAGAAGTTGCCTGCCTGCCAGCGTGTGTGCCAGCCCCACTTGCCAAATAGTGCCACCACTCATATCTGTTGTAACAGTAGTGTAAATTTTTAAAAAAAAAAACATTTTTTGACTGTGAAACCTCAGTCTGCTAGTGTAATCTAATAGCAGTTGCCTGTCTGCCAGCGTGTGTGCCAGGCCATCTTGCCAACTAGTGCCACCACTCATATCTGTTGTAACAGTAGTGTAAATTATAAAAAAAAAAAATTGACTGTGAAACATCAGTCTGCCAGTGTAATCTAATAGCAGTTGCCTGCCTGCCAGCGTGTGTGCCAGGCCCACTTGCCAACTAGTGCCACCACTCATATCTGTTGTAACAGTAGTGTAAATTTTTTTAAAAAAAACATTTTTTGACTGTGAAACCTCAGTCTGCTAGTGTAATCTAATAGCAGTTGCCTGTCTGCCAGCGTGTGTGCCAGGCCCACTTGCCAACTAGTGCCACCACTTATATCTGTTGTAACAGTAGTGTAATTTAAAAAAAAAAACTTTTTTGACTGTGAAACATCAGTCTGCTAGTGTAATCTAATTGCAGTTGCCTGCCTGCCAGCCAGCGTGTGTGCCAGGCCCACTTGCCAACTAGTGCCACCACTCATATCTGTTGTAACAGTAGTGTTAATTGAAAAAAAAAACTTTTTTGACTGTGAAACATCAGTCTGCTAGTGTAATCTAATAGCAGTTGCCTGCCTGCCAGCATGTGTGCCAGCCCCACTTGCCAAATAGTGCCACCACTCATATCTGTTGTAACAGTAGTGTAAATTTAGAAAAAAAAAATTTGACTGTGAAACATCAGTCTGCTAGTGTAATCGAATTGCAGTTGCCTGCCTGTCAGCATGTGTGCCAGTCCCACTTGCCAACTAGTGCCACCACTCATATCTGTTGTAAAAGTAGTGTAATTTAAAAAAAAAAAACTTTTTGACTGTGAAACATCAGTCTACTAGTGTAATTGAATTGCAGTTGCCTGCCTGCCAGCGTGTGTGCCAGGCCCACTTGCCAACTAGTGCCAATACTCATATCTGTTGTAACAGTAGTATAAATTATAAAAAAAAAAAAATTGACTGTGAAACATCAGTCTGCCAATAAAATCTAATAGCAGTTGCCTGCCTGCCAGCGTGTGTGCCAGGCCCACTTGCCAACTAGTGCCACCACTTATATCTGTTGTAACAGTAGTGTAAATTTTTTTAAAAAAAACATTTTTTGACTGTGAAACCTCAGTCTGCTAGTGTAATCTAATAGCAGTTGCCTGTCTGCCAGCGTGTGTGCCAGGCCCACTTGCCAACTAGTGCCACCACTCATATCTGTTGTAACAGTAGTGTAAATTATAAAAAAAAAAATTGACTGTGAAACATCAGTCTGCCAGTGTAATCTAATAGCAGTTGCCTGCCTGCCAGCGTGTGTGCCAGGCCCACTTGCCAACTAGTGCCACCACTCATATCTGTTGTAACAGTAGTGTAAATTTTTTTAAAAAAAACATTTTTTGACTGTGAAACCTCAGTCTGCTAGTGTAATCTAATAGCAGTTGCCTGTCTGCCAGCGTGTGTGCCAGGCCCACTTGCCAACTAGTGCCACCACTCATATCTGTTGTAACAGTAGTGTAAATTTAAAAAAAAAAAAAACTTTTTTGACTGTGAAACATCAGTCTGCTAGTGTAATCTAATAGCAGTTGCCTGCCTGCCAGCGTGTGTGCCAGTCCCACTTGCCAACTAGTGCCACCACTTATATCTGTTGTAACAGTAGTGTAATTTTTAAAAAAAAAAACTTTTTTGACTGTGAAACATCAGTCTGCTAGTGTAATCTAATTGCAGTTGCCTGCCTGCCTGACAGCGTGTGTGCCAGGCCCACTTGCCAACTAGTGCCACCACTCATATCTGTTGTAACAGTAGTGTTAATTGAAAAAAAACTTTTTTGACTCTGAAACATCAGTCTGCTAGTGTAATCTAATAGAAGTTGCCTGCCTGCCAGCGTGTGTGCCAGCCCCACTTGCCAAATAGTGCCACCACTCATATCTGTTGTAACAGTAGTGTAAAGTTTTTAAAAAAAAAACATTTTTTGACTGTGAAACCTCAGTCTGCTAGTGTAATCTAATAGCAGTTGCCTGTCTGCCAGCGTGTGTGCCAGGCCATCTTGCCAACTAGTGCCACCACTCATATCTGTTGTAACAGTAGTGTAAATTATAAAAAAAAAAAATTGACTGTGAAACATCAGTCTGCCAGTGTAATCTAATAGCAGTTGCCTGCCTGCCAGCGTGTGTGCCAGGCCCACTTGCCAACTAGTGCCACCACTCATATCTGTTGTAACAGTAGTGTAAATTTTTTAAAAAAAACATTTTTTGACTGTGAAACCTCAGTCTGCTAGTGTAATCTAATAGCAGTTGCCTGTCTGCCAGCGTGTGTGCCAGGCCCACTTGCCAACTAGTGCCACCACTCATATCTGTTGTAACAGTAGTGTAAATTTTTAAAAAAAAAAAAACTTTTTTGACTGTGAAACATCAGTCTGCTAGTGTAATCTAATTGCAGTTGCATGCCTGCCAGCGTGTGTGCCAGGCCCACTTGCCAACTAGTGCCACCACTCATATCTGTTGTAACAGTAGTGTTAATTAAAAAAAAAAAAATTTGACTGTGAAACATCAGTCTGCTAGTGTAATCTAATAGCAGTTGCCTGCCTGCCAGCGTGTGTGCCAGGCCCACTTGCCAACTAGTGCCACCACTTATATCTGTTGTAACAGTAGTGTAATTTTTTTTAAAAAAAACTTTTTTGACTGTGAAACATCAGTCTGCTAGTGTAATCTAATTGCAGTTGCCTGCCTGCCTGCCAGCGTGTGTGCCAGGCCCACTTGCCAACTAGTGCCACCACTCATATCTGTTGTAACAGTAGTGTAAATTTTTTAAAAAAAAAACTTTTTTGACTGTGAAACATCAGTCTGCTAGTGTAATCTAATTGCAGTTGCATGCCTGCCAGCGTGTGTGCCAGGCCCACTTGCCAACTAGTGCCACCACTCATATCTGTTGTAACAGTAGTGTTAATTAAAAAAAAAATTTTTGACTGTGAAACATCAGTCTGCTAGTGTAATCTAATAGCAGTTGCCTGCCTGCCAGCGTGTGTGCCAGGCCCACTTGCCAACTAGTGCCACCACTTATATCTGTTGTAACAGTAGTGTAATTTTTAAAAAAAAAAACTTTTTTGACTGTGAAACATCAGTCTGCTAGTGTAATCTAATTGCAGTTGCCTGCCTGCCTGACAGCGTGTGTGCCAGGCCCACTTGCCAACTAGTGCCACCACTCATATCTGTTGTAACAGTAGTGTTAATTGAAAAAAAACTTTTTTGACTGTGAAACATCAGTCTGCTAGTGTAATCTAATAGAAGTTGCCTGCCTGCCAGCGTGTGTGCCAGCCCCACTTGCCAAATAGTGCCACCACTCATATCTGTTGTAACAGTAGTGTAAATTTTTTTTAAAAAAAACATTTTTTGACTGTGAAACCTCAGTCTGCTAGTGTAATCTAATAGCAGTTGCCTGTCTGCCAGCGTGTGTGCCAGGCCATCTTGCCAACTAGTGCCACCACTCATATCTGTTGTAACAGTAGTGTAAATTATAAAAAAAAAAATTGACTGTGAAACATCAGTCTGCCAGTGTAATCTAATAGCAGTTGCCTGCCTGCCAGCGTGTGTGCCAGGCCCACTTGCCAACTAGTGCCACCACTCATATCTGTTGTAACAGTAGTGTAAATTTTTTTTAAAAAAACATTTTTTGACTGTGAAACCTCAGTCTGCTAGTGTAATCTAATAGCAGTTGCCTGTCTGCCAGCGTGTGTGCCAGGCCCACTTGCCAACTAGTGCCACCACTCATATCTGTTGTAACAGTAGTGTAAATTTTTTTAAAAAAAAACTTTTTTGACTGTGAAACATCAGTCTGCTAGTGTAATCTAATTGTAGTTGCATGCCTGCCAGCGTGTGTGCCAGGCCCACTTGCCAACTAGTGCCACCACTCATATCTGTTGTAACAGTAGTGTTAATTTAAAAAAAAAAAATTTGACTGTGAAACATCAGTCTGCTAGTGTAATCTAATAGCAGTTGCCTGCCTGCCAGCGTGTGTGCCAGGCCCACTTGCCAACTAGTGCCACCACTTATATCTGTTGTAAGAGTGTAATTTTTTAAAAAAAAAACTTTTTTGACTGTGAAACATCAGTCTGCTAGTGTAATCTAATTGCAGTTGCCTGCCTGCCTGCCAGCGTGTGTGCCAGGCCCACTTGCCAACTAGTGCCACCACTCATATCTGTTTGTAACAGTAGTGTTAATTGAAAAAAAAAACTTTTTTGACTGTGAAACATCAGTCTGCTAGTGTAATCTAATAGCAGTTGCCTGCCTGCCAGCGTGTGTGCCAGGCCCACTTGCCAACTAGTGCCACCACTTATATCTGTTGTAACAGTAGTGTAATTTTTTTAAAAAAAAACATTTTTTGACTGTGAAACCTCAGTCTGCTAGTGTAATCTAATAGCAGTTGCCTGTCTGCCAGCGTGTGTGCCAGGCCCACTTGCCAACTAGTGCCACCACTCATATCTGTTGTAACAGTAGTGTAAATTTTTTTTAAAAAAAAACTTTTTTGACTGTGAAACATCAGTCTGCTAGTGTAATCTAATTGCAGTTGCATGCCTGCCAGCGTGTGTGCCTGGCCCACTTGCCAACTAGTGCCACCACTTATATCTGTTCTAACAGTAGTGTAATTTTTTTTAAAAAAAACTTTTTTGACTGTGAAACATCAGTCTGCTAGTGTAATCTAATTGCAGTTGCCTGCCTGCCTGCCAGCGTGTGTGCCTGGCCCACTTGCCAACTAGTGCCACCACTCATATCTGTTGTAACAGTGGTGTTAATTGAAAAAAAATTTTTTTGACTGTGAAACATCAGTCTGCTAGTGTAATCTAATAGAAGTTGCCTGCCTGCCAGCGTGTGTGCCAGCCCCACTTGCCAAATAGTGCCACCACTCATATCTGTTGTAACAGTAGTGTAAATTTAGAAAAAAAAAATTTGACTGTGAAACATCAGTCTGCTAGTGTAATCGAATTGCAGTTGCCTGCCTGTCAGCATGTGTGCCAGTCCCACTTGCCAACTAGTGCCACCACTCATATCTGTTGTAACAGTAGTGTAATTTTTTTTTAAAAAACTTTTTTGACTGTGAAACATCAGTCTACTAGTGTAATTGAATTGCAGTTGCCTGCCTGCCAGCGTGTGTGCCAGGCCCACTTGCCAACTAGTGCCACCACTCATATCTGTTGTAACAGTAGTGTAAATTTAAAAAAAAAAAAAATGACTGTGAAACATCAGTCTGCTAGTGTAATCGAATTGCAGTTGCCTGCCTGCCAGCGTGTGTGCCAGTCCCACTTGCCAACTAGTGCCACCACTCATATCTGTTGTAACAGTAGTGTTAATTTAAAAAAAAAAAAAACTTTTTTGACTGTGAAACATCAGTCTGCTAGTGTAATCTAATAGCAGTTGCCTGCCTGCGAGCCCACTTGCCAGCTATTGTCACCACTGATATCTGTTGTAACAGTATTGTAATTTTTTTTTAAAAAACTTTTTTGACTGTGAAACATCAGTCTGCAGTTGCCTGCCTGCCAGCCGTGTGTGCCAGGCCCACTTGCCAACTAGTGCCACCACTCATATCTGTTGTAACAGTAGTGTAAATTTAAAAAAAAAAAAAATGACTGTGAAACATCAGTCTGCTAGTGTAATCGAATTGCAGTTGCCTGCCTGCCAGTGTGTGTGCCAGTCCCACTTGCCAACTAGTGCCACCACTCATATCTGTTGTAACAGTAGTGTTAATTTTAAAAAAAAAAAAACTTTTTTTGACTGTGAAACATTAGTCTGCTAGTGTAATCGAATCGCAGTTGCCTGCCTGCCAGTGTGTGTGCCAGGCCCACTTGCCAACTAGTGACACCACTCATATCTGTTGTAACAGTAGTGTAAATTTAAAAAAAAAACTTTTTTTGACTGTGAAACATCAGTCTGCTATTGTAATCTAATAGCAGTTGCCTGCCTGCCAGCGTGTGTTCCAGGCCCTCTTGCCAACTAGTGCCACCACTCATATCTGTTGTAACAGTAGTGTAATTTAAAAAAAAAAAAAAAAACTATTTTGACAGTGAAACATCAGTCTGCTAGTGTAATCTAATCGCAGTTGCCTGCCTGCCAGCGTGTGTGCCAGTCCCACTTGCCAACTAGTGCCACCACTCATATCTGTTGTAACAGTAGTTTAATTTTGTTAAAAAAAACTTTTTTGACTGTGAAACATTAGTCTGCTAGTGTAATCTAATTGCAGTTGCCTGCCTGCCAGCGTGTGTGCCAGGCTCACTTGCCAACTAGTGCCACCACTCATATCTGTTGTAACAGTAGTGTAAATTAAAAAAAAAAAAAATGACTGTGAAACATCAGTCTGCTAGTGTAATCGAATTGCAGTTGCCTGCCTGCCAGTGTGTGTGCCAGTCCCACTTGCCAACTAGTGCCACCACTCATATCTGTTGTAACAGTAGTGTTAATTTAAAAAAAAAAAAAAACTTTTTTGACTGTGAAACATTAGTCTGCTAGTGTAATCGAATCGCAGTTGCCTGCCTGCCAGTGTGTGTGCCAGGCCCACTTGCCAACTAGTGACACCACTCATATCTGTTGTAACAGTAGTGTAAATTTAAAAAAAAAACTTTTTTTGACTGTGAAACATCAGTCTGCTATTGTAATCTAATAGCAGTTGCCTGCCTGCCAGCGTGTGTTCCAGGCCCTCTTGCCAACTAGTGCCACCACTCATATCTGTTGTAACAGTAGTGTAATTTAAAAAAAAAAAAAAAACTATTTTGACAGTGAAACATCAGTCTGCTAGTGTAATCTAATTGCAGTTGCCTGCCTGCCAGCGTGTGTGCCAGTCCCACTTGCCAACTAGTGCCACCACTCATATCTGTTGTAACAGTAGTTTAATTTTGTTAAAAAAAACTTTTTTGACTGTGAAACATTAGTCTGCTAGTGTAATCTAATTGCAGTTGCCTGCCTGCCAGCGTGTGTGCCAGGCTCACTTGCCAACTAGTGCCACCACTCATATCTGTTGTAACAGTAGTGTAAATTAAAAAAAAAAAAATGACTGTGAAACATCAGTCTGCTAGTGTAATCTAATAGCAGTTGCCTGCCTGCCAGTGTGTGTGCCAGGCACACTTGCCAACTAGTGCCACCACTCTATCTGTTGTAACAGTAGTGTAAATTTAAAAAAAAAAAAACTTTTTTGACTGTGAAACATCAGTCTGCTAGTGTAATCTAATTGCAGTTGCATGCCTGCCAGCGTGTGTGCCAGGCCCACTTGCCAACTAGTGCCACCACTCATATCTGTTGTAACAGTAGTGTTAATTAAAAAAAAAAAAAAAAACTTTTTTGACTGTGAAACATCAGTCTGCTAGTGTAATCTAATAGCAGTTGCCTGCCTGCCAGCGTGTGTGCCAGGCCCACTTGCCAACTAGTGCCAACACTTATATCTGTTGTAACAGTAGTGTAATTTAAAAAAAAAAAACTTTTTTGACTGTGAAACATCAGCCTGCTAGTGTAATCATATTGCAGTTGCCTGCCTGCCTGCCAGCGTGTGTGCCAGGCCCACTTGCCAACTAGTGCCACCACTCATATCTGTTGTAACAGTAGTGTTAATTGAAAAAAAACTTTTTTGACTGTGAAACATCAGTCTACTAGTGTAATCTAATAGCAGTTGCCTGCCAGCGTGTGTGCCAGCCCCACTTGCCAAATAGTGCCACCACTCATATCTGTTGTAACAGTAGTGTAAATTTTAGAAAAAAAAAAATTTGACTGTGAAACATCAGTCTGCTAGTGTAATCGAATTGCAGTTGCCTGTCTGTCAGCATGTGTGCCAGTCCCACTTGCCAACTAGTGCCACCACTCATATCTGTTGTAACAGTAGTGTAATTTTTTAAAAAAAACTTTTTTGACTGTGAAACATCAGTCTTCTAGTGTAATTGAATTGCAGTTGCCTGCCTGCCAGCGTGTGTGCCAGGCCCACTTGCCAACTAGTGCCACCACTCATATCTGTTGTAACAGTAGTGTAAATTAAAAAAAAAAATTGACTGTGAAACATCAGTCTGCCAGTGTAATCTAATAGCAGTTGCCTGCCTGCCAGCGTGTGTGCCAGTCCCACTTGCCAACTAGTGCCACCACTCATATCTGTTTGTAACAGTAGTGTAAATTTTTTTAAAAAAAAACATTTTTTGACTGTGAAACCTCAGTCTGCTAGTGTAATCTAATAGCAGTTGCCTGTCTGCCAGCGTGTGTGCCAGCGCCACTTGTCAACTAGGTGCCACCACTCATATCTGTTGTAACAGTAGTGTAAATTTAAAAAAAAAAAAAAATTGACTGTGAAACATCAGTCTGCTAGTGTAATCGAATCGCAGTTGCCTGCCCTGCCAGCGTGTGTACCAGGCTCAC